>NC_090725.1:92517954-92520454 GCF_036898095.1 Palaemon carinicauda | reverse complement strand
ATTCTAGAAGTTTTATTCCAGCTGTTACCAAGTCGTGGAATGATCTTCCTAATCGGGTAGTTGAATCAGTAGAACTTCTAAAGTTCAAAGTTGGAGCAAATGTTTTTATGTTGACCAGGCTGACATGATTCTTTTTATAGTTTATATATGACATATCTGTTTTTGACGTTATTAATAGTTTATATAGGACATATCTGTTTTGACGTTGTTACTGTTTTTAGAATGTTTTTTTGTTAATTTATTCTCATCATTTATTTATTTCCTTATTTCCTTTCCTCACTGGGCTATTTTTCCCCATTGGAGCCCTTGGGCTTATAGCATCTTGCTTTTCCAACTAGGGTTGTAGCTTGGCTAGTAATAATAATAATGATAATAATAATGATAATAATAATAATATAGGTTCCAGTGTACACAAAAGATATATCGTCTTTATACGTAGTCTTAGAATACTATGATTTTTGTAGTTCATATTTTATTAGTTTTGGAGAAATTTAGTCTTAAACATGCTTTCAAGGGTCTTAATATCTTTCACTTGTTAACTGCATAATGATGGAGGGTGCTTCGTGTATTTCATTCGCGTTAAAAAAAAAAAAAAAAAAAAAATCTCAATTTGTGATTTTCTCAAAATTCGGAGGTCAAGTTTTAGAAAATTAAGAAATAGAGGTCCTAAAAATATTACATAGGAATATTTTAAACTTGAAGTTTTTATGTATTAGTACATTTATGACATCTGTCTTTTAGGAAATGAATTAGATTAATTTATTAGCCTGGCCTTAATCCTCTGTAATCGGCAAGTTAGTTCTCTTCCTCTTGTTTTAAAGTTTTTATAGATTATATAGCAAATATTTATTTTGGTGGTGTTGTTGTTCTTAAGATATTTTATTTTTCCTTGTTTCCTTTCCTCACTGGGCTACATTTCCCTGTTAGAGCCCTTGCGCTTATAGCACCTTGCTTTTCCAACTAGGGTTGTAGCTTAGCTAGTATTATTAATAATAATAATAATAATAATAATAATAATAATAATATTAAGTGCTTGGATGATTATTTAAAGAAATATTAGGTATGTGGCATATTTCCATCAAACTTTTACCGCATTTTCATGACGTAGATATAAAGATAAGCTTTATAAAAAATAATATTTAATTGTCGTAATTCATTTCACAGCATTAAGTAGACTAACCTGCCAATGTTGTAATAGTTTGGATTAGATATATGTTTTAAATGCAGGCCAAGGTATGCTTACAATGTGTTATATATCCGTGCAGTCTTGGCCTTGATGCCATCTTTAATGTCTTGCTTTTGTTGCCTTAACGATTATCAAAATGAACATTGTAAATGGCGATTCAAAGACAGGCCGGTCACCAACAATATAGGATGAAGAAGAATCAGTAATGATGGTAAAGTGTAAAGTATAGATTGTGAATAAAAAAATTCACATAGCTCAATATCACTGTGTACACTAAATGACAGAAACTAGTATTGTATTGCCATAACGGAGCATTTCTTATAAATCTGTCTTGCTAAATAGCAGATAATAGGCAAGGCATGGCAATTTGACCAATAGGTAAAAGGCCTGGTATTAACTGTATCTACCCAGGAATTTGCGTCTCTTTTTACATGTGGTCTTGAGAGAGAGAGAGAGAGAGAGAGAGAGAGAGAGAGAGAGAGAGAGAGAGAGAGAGTGAGTGTGTGTGTATCCTCTGACCTTTCACATCTTCTCCCAACTCATTAATCAAAGTTTATTTCTTGCTTATCACCGTTCCTTTGATAACTCCGTTACCCGCAACCGAATGCTCTAGATGATCAGATTGAAAGCTTAAAAAGCGCTTCCGAGCTGCAAGCATTGGTGCATGCAACTGTTGCAACCTTTCGGACATTAATTTAAGCTCGTCGGCAAAGGAAAAGATACGTAAAGTTAAAGGAAACCTGTGGATTCAATGGAAGGGAAGGGGCTGGGGTCAGAAAGATTGAGAGCCAGGGGAGGGGCTTGAAACCTTTAAATAGATGTTCCGTTTTGGTCAGCTTACAGTTATATCATAGCACATTTGGGATTTTCTTAACATTGATATACTGTTTTTTTTTTTTTATTAGGAGATATACATTAACAATTCTTACAATTTTTAATATTGTATATACCGGTGCTTCCTAATATATTTACATGATAATTTTTGTTTTTTAATTATCGTATACTGTATTCACAATTGCAAATTTTAATCTAAATATGTTTTAAATAAGAAACATACCGATTCGTCAGTTCTTTTTTAATAGAAATTTTAAATCCTATTTTATTTACATTGAAAGTATTTATTGTTCTACGTTTGATATATTTTAAGTAATTGCGGGCTAATACTTAAAAATCTTAAGCATCTTCCACCGTAATACTATTGTCAATTTTTTTTTAGCAAGGCAGATTTGCACCGACTCGCAGGGGTGCCCTTTCAGCTCGGAAAAGTTTCCTGATCGCTGATTGGTTGGACAAGATAATTCTAACGAATCAGAG
>NC_090725.1:92495454-92512954 GCF_036898095.1 Palaemon carinicauda | reverse complement strand
GAAAGGCACACCTCAAAAACTTAAATCAATCAGTCAATCACATTCATTATCGTACTTGAGTATATCATTTGTAATTCCAGTAGGTCCTAATGTCTTTCAATTTTACTACGCAGTAATTGCTTTCCTCATATTCTTCTCAGTCACTTGCACAAATATCCTAAAACTTACACTAACCCTTTCCACACTCGTCATTTAGTTCTGTCTTCTACTTTTTCCATTCCTCAAAGCTTCAAAATATATTCTCCATTATTACACAAACTTTTGTTGTAATAGTGATTAAAATCATGCCATTTATAATTAGAGTGAATATGTTGTTGGCTCGTCCTGATATAGGCATAAGAACAACGTTTCGAGCTCATGTCAAATTTTACATTATTCATAAAAGATATGTAATTAATCTTCTTTAAAGGAAGAAGGTGTATTCATGTCTCCAAAGGAAGAAATTTATATGGATAATTCAAGCAATATAAAACTTACACATATTTAAGAAATGAATAGATTACGCAACATGTTGACCATCGAGGTTCCTTTAAAAATCTGGATTAGTTTAGAAATAAGATATAATTAGAAATAGAAACTAAACTAAATGATTTCATCAGGATCTTTAAAATGTGTGTAGTGTGAGTTGATGTTTGCTGATATAATTTTTTTTTTAAAGTAAGAGACTCTCTCTCTCTCTCTCTCTCTCTCTCTCTCTCTCTCTCTCTCTCTCTCTCTCTCTCTCTCTCTCTCTCTCTCTCTCTCTCTCTCACCCAGGACAATTGCTACTCAGTCATACACTTTTTATTTCTTTTTCAATTGATTTTATTTTTGGTTTTGTGTTCAATTGGTAGTAATGGGTGAACCTGTGGTATGTCAAGTTTCAAAGCACAATGAATAACACTTTTAATATCGCATTATAGCATATCTGCCAAGAACGCAATAATATTTACGGTCTTGGTCATGTATATTCTTACTACATCAATTCCAGATGAGTCACAGAAAATATATGTAGCAGACAACGTTCTTGGTGTTAATTTTTGCAAGTATAGTTCGCATTCCGACTAAGATTTTATTCACTGCATTCCGTTTTTTTTTCATATATAGTACATTTTGAAATCATGTGTTTTAAGTTTTATTTTTTTTATAGAAGTGATGTAAAACAAGAAATGATGAAATTTAAAGAAAATGTTTTCATTATTTTATCAGACATTTATGTATTATTAGTTATCCATTTATCTAGAAAGTAGAAAACATACAATATTTTCATCGTTTGAAAATCACTGCATTCTTTTATCAAAATATTATTTAAGATTCCCTTCTTTAGTTAACATGGTTCATCCTAAATAACCTCTTCAGTGAATGTACTGCTTAGCAGATGACCTGCAGGTATAGTTAAAAATTTTTTTTTAAGGAGCTACTGTCTTGTATATCAAGATGTCTTATAAGTTTCTCTCCGCCTCTTAAGTGGAATCTCAACTGGCCAGTCATGTTTATATAATGAATGATGACAGACGCAAATAAATATGTAAATTGAAAACTCAAACTCGGCAAAAAAGTAGATGTAAGCATTCTTCTAATCTTTTATTCGCATATTAATGAATATTGTCGGGTAATGGCAAGCATTAGTTACATGCTCAGTTATTAGACACAAAAATGTTTTCATGTGTACTGGTGTTCCGGGTGTTAGTCATGTAAGCTTTATGAATTCTTTTGTGTTGTTTATTGAATATTTTTATTCAGTATATAGATTAACATTATTGCTATTCTAAATGATTCATTTTGTTTGAAGAAAAAATATGCTATTGATTGTTTTATTGGAAGGCAATATGGCATTTTACCGAATCTCTACCAGATGGATTACCTTTTATGTTTATTTAAGAAACGAAATGCCTATGTATTGTATCTATGGATATGCTAAATTTATAGAGGACAAACTTAGTGGTTATTGGATTGTATAGAACGCTATGGCAAACATATATATCATCTGAAATGGGATTTTACATAGCTTGCTAATATATAATTTGAAATCAATTCCCTTAGTAGGAATATTGGAAAATGGACTTCGGATAATTTTGTCGAAAAATCATGAATCGATTATTCTCTCTATAGTCAGATACGGTGATATTAACGGGTTAAAAGGATTTAGTTTATTAAATTTTCTCTATAGAAACAGTTTTCATGAAATACACGTTTACATTTCATTACAGATATTGGTAGCTTTATGGGTCCTCTTTTATTTACCTAATATCATTGCTGCGTATGTCCAGATTCTAATGTCAAAGGGTGATAGAGTCGATTGTAAGAATATCAGGATATAGTGATGCCTAGTAGGCTATGTCTTAAGAAGTGTATATTGGGTTTTACCTCGCCCGGCAATCATTTCATTTTTATTTTCTTTAGTTCTTGAATTTTATTAACAATTCGGTTTTCATTAGATTTCTGTTAACTTTGATTTGTTATACTCCTCCTCAGAACTAAAACTGTTACAAAATCTAATGTAAATATTAGAGAATATAATGATATAATGTAATCATTGGTGATAATGATAGAACACTGGATTTTAGTTTAATTACCAAACAATTATCGTTAATGTAAAGGAATTGGCTTCAACTACCAAACGAAAAAGAGAAGGTAAATTTAATGAAAAACTTGACAAGAACTCACTGGAAATGCCTAAGGCAAGATGCACTTCTAATGAAGGAAAATGAATACATAAGGTATAAACGCTAGTAAAAAGAAAAGTAGAAAACGGTTATTGGTAAGGGTGCACGTTTAACACTAGACTAAAGTTACTGGAGCAGGAAGTAGAGTGTAATTCGCAGTAATGTTGTCTGTATTGAGTTTATAATGGGTCTCCTGGTATAGAGATGAGGCTATAGTATACATTTACACAGGTTTCATAATTTGGATCGAACAATAGATGATACGGTGCATGTTGAGTTTGTTCTTTAAAAAAAAAAAAAAAAAAAAAAAAATCAAGATAGTGCTGAAACGAAAATATGGGAATCTTTTACAATTGATACAGAAGCCAGTTTTCTGAATATTTGCAAATAAACTTTGGCACGGGGAAAGCTTTGAAAATAAAAAAACACTGGTTTACCTAGGATTAAAAGAAAGAGCACAATATATACAAAACTGATATTATATTGAAAGTGGGTAATATAGATCAGCCATGTATGTGGTTAAAAAGTAATGAGGAATCTTGTCTTTTACTAAAAATGACGTGAAAAGGGGTGGTGGGCATCTTCCTTTTCCTCTAACATTTCCAAATTTCTGCATGTCAGTAGTTTTAGATGGGTCTCAGTGCAATTACGACATAGCAGAGTGTATCCTATTAGTTTTATTCGCCTTGGAATCCTTCGGAATTCCAAAATTCGGGAACCTGCAGAACCTGGTTGAAATATAGAAAAAAGTTTTCCAGGAAAAAAATCTATTGCAGCAAAGCTCTCATCATTTGCGGGAAAACAGACATAACATAATTTGACGCAGGTTTCTATACTGGAACAGTCTGTTATGTTTTGTAGATGCAGAGGGCCTATGTTCGCCAAGAGACAGAAGAGGGGCAACGTGGAGACGAGAGCAAACTATAGTAGAGGATATTCTAACAACAAATAAGAAAAAGAAATGGACATTATGTACGAACCTCTAGACATTGTCAATGAATATACTTAAGCGTTTACCCAGGACACAATACCGAAATTAATAGAAGGATAAGCATGGTATGAAGAGCATTTGGTGAACAAGATGAGGTTATGAAATGTAAAATGCCACTTTCTCTGAAAAGAAAAGTATTTAATTAGATGGTCTTACCAGTATTAACTTATGCATTAGAAACTTGGAGCCTTAGTAGAGCCTCAGAACATAAACTAGTTACAACTCGAAGAACTATGGAAATAATAATAATGGGAATAACACTAAGATACAGAAAAAGAGCAACATATATATAAGAGCAAACTAAAGTAGATGATATTCAAATATGTATGAAAAAGAAAGGCACATGGTCATGACATATGAGAATGACAGATAATAGATATACATTAAGAATATCAAAATGAGTCACTAGAGATAGCGAAAGTCACATTGAAAATTACCTGAGTATGTCAACTGAAGAGCATAGCGTGTAGTCAGTGTGTTTTTTATGTTATGTTTCGCTCTTATTTTGTAAGATATTTATCAGTAATAGCAATAGTTTCAAAATAGGATTTATTATAAAAAGGTTCTTCAAATAACCCCCATTAAATCATAAGACATCTTAATAAGATTTTCACCTCTTAACTTAAGGTTTACCAACCAATTAGTTAGTGGAATCACATTTATAGCAAATCTTTCGAAACCATCTTATACCTTACCAGAGTTATTTTTTTATTATCTTGTAGTAAAAGGATTACAGAATTTACTAATTGTAGCTTATCCTCGTTATCCTAAGATAATCCATATATTCAATGTGAAGTGCAATTAGTTATAAGTGTACGGCATTCCTTACAATTTAAAATAAGAAATACGAACGCTAGCTTTAAATCATCCCACGTATGACTAGGAATTTTAAGTATATAAAACTGGTATTCTGTATCAAGTATTAGCTGTTTATTTATTTATTTCTGTAGAGATCTATGTGATTCGGGAAATTGGAAAACACTGTTGACGTGTGCGAAGTTACAGTCCTTATATCATTAACAACTCAACAGTAGCGGTAAATAACAACGGTAACAGTTACATTTTTCAACAATTCCACAAAAAAAAAAAAAAAAAAAAAATATTAGAAGTAGTATTTATAATAATAATAATGTTGGTTGATAATCGTTTTACATTACTGCTTATTAGGTAAAAGGAGCAGCTGAGCTTTATAACACTTAATACTTAGAGCAATAATTACCATTCATTGAGTTTGAGCATGAAAGATGTCAGACAACTTTGACTCCTTGGTGAGGAAAAGGATTAGTTTCATTCGTCGATTGAAAGAAATTTCAAAAAGTAAAATATGGTAAAATATGAAACGTTGGGAGACATTTCGTTATTTTTATTTCAATTACCTATAGGTTAATAAAGTATGTAGAGACATTTTAGAATATGCTTTCATCATTTTTTCTTTATATGTAATTTTCGTTACAGAGGTTTATTTACAACTCCGTAGTCATATGTGAAGTGGATACAACCTTAATGAGGAAAAATACCCAATAAAGAATATCCCTAGAAGGTTACGTTTTAAGAATATTTCTAAATGAAAGTAATTTCTAAAACAGTCAAATCACATTTTTTATGATAATTTCTAATTTTTTACTGTCTTATTACTCTTCAAAAATAGACTGGGTTAACACACGGCAATGGTTTTAGCTTCAATTTACCTTGGTCCTTTGAGAACGATTCTCCGTGAGATTGCCAAGCTCACAAACAGAGCCTATGTTGATATTCCTTTTAAAGTCAGTCGCCAAACAGTTGCTTGGTGCTTACATTGGACGTTCTGCTGGAAAAGAACTCCACCTCTGAAATAACAACCTCGCTGCTTTTTGTGTTGGTTGTTGAAACTGATCTTGGAAGGGTCCGTTTAAGTTTCTCTCTCTCTCTCTCTCTCTCTCTCCTCTCTCTCTCTCTCACACACACATTTTGCAATGAATATGAATAAAAGTTGATTATCAAACGTATTCTATTTGCCAATGCGAATTTGTATTAACAGATCGTTATTTCCATGTAAAATGCAATAGATTATCGTAATTACCTAGTTTTAACCTCTCCACCTGAATGCATTTTTTCCTCCTACAAATGCATTTTCAAGGTGGTGACACTTTTGCAGTGGGTTCTTAACCTTGTTGGAGGTTACTGAACCCCGCAAGTTGTTGGAAATATATTTAATATAGGTAAATGAAATATAGAGGAAAAGAAAAAAGTTACTCCTAAATATATCAGGCATATAATTCAAATTCAAAACAAAGGTATATATTGTATTAGTGCACAATATGAACCATGCATCATTTGCACACACAACCACTATGTTCAAAAAACAAAATCAACAAAATATGAACTTAAAACAAAAACATAATGTATACTTATTGCAAACCCCTGGGACTGCCTCAACGAACCCTGTGGTTCGATCGAACACAGGTTAAGAACCACGGCTCTTTTGGAAGGATGTTCCACTTGTTTAGTCTTAGCTGAAAAATGGTGACTAAGTGGTATAAATGAACAAACCTTTATGACTTGGAAACTAGACAGCAATTCTAATGTTAGTTTTTTTCTTTGATAATACGATTATAAACTCTAATGCTTCTAATTGTTTTGGATGCTTGGATTAAGAATCTTTAACGTCTCGGTAAATATTGTGGTTACTAGGGTATCAATGCTACATATGTTTATATACATATAGGTAGAATGATAGATAAATAAGGTAGATAGATATTCTCGTCTAACTTAGTATAGTTATCTACTTGTGAAACTCTACTTGATTCTTTGCACTTTTCAATTATATAATTAAAGCGCCCAAAATGCAGGTTAATTACAGGAAGCTTTTTCTACATCGAAAGGGTAGGAAATATAATTCACATTCTACTCATTATAATACTGTTCTCTTGTCTGTATACTAGCAGGTTTTCCTTCATGGCAAAATTCGTGGAATCGATGGTTGAATTTTTACCTTATTTTTACCAATATTCCATGGGCTTTTTTGTTGGGAGGGAGGGGAGAAGGGGGTGTAGATTTTCGGATTTTGCCTGTAGTGCCTCAGATTCTAGGAGTACTGAAAGTACCCACTAATATTGTGTATTGCCAGTATCTCCATTCGCTAAAATGCTTTACTATTACTAGTATTCCCTTATAACCATGGAATATTGTTCGTAGAATAAATAGCATGTATAAAACATTAGCAATCAAATATAAAGTACTGATTCACCTAGGCCAAGCCCATTAAGAATCCTTACCAGAGCTACATCTGACTTTGTGAAACACTAGTAGGTGTTAAAATGATGTGATGAGTATTGAAAACAATAGCTGGAGAGAGAGAGAGAGAGAGAAGGAGAGAGAGAGAGAGAGAGAGAGATTTACTAATGAAAACTGCAAATTGTATACTATTTTAGTGGATAATTTACGGCAATTAAGCCTCCTGTTTTTTTCTTTTGTAAGATTCTCTCTCTCTCTCTCTCTCTCTCTCTCTCTCTCCTCTCTCTCTCTCCTCATTTTTTCATTTCTTGTAATATTACGATATCGCGAACAAATAGCAATACACTGCAATCTGGTATTCAGATGCGTCTGTAGCAGCTTCTGTTTGTGGGAGAGAGAGAGAGAGAGAAGAGAGAGAGAGAGAGAGAGAGAGAGTTAGTTAGTTTTTACCAGTGAAAACTGTCACATAATATCTTAGTAGGTAATTTACGGCAATTAAGCCTAATGATTTTTCACTGGTAAGATATTCTCTCTCTCTCTCTCTCTCTCTCTCTCTGCTCTCTCTCTCTCTCTCGTTTGTACGGGGATAATTTGTACTCCATTCTTCTAGATGTTGACAACACTAGCCGTATGGGTATGGTTCATCAATGCTACATTATTTCTTTGTTATATGTTGAGAATATAAAGCGATATAAATTGTTGAAAAGGGTTAAGAAAAGGGGGTTTCCCATTCATTTATTGTTTTTGAACACCTTATCATTTTTTGGGTCAAACTAGAACCAAAATGATTACCTTGAAAAGTCTGAAATACTATTTTAAGAGCTATTCTCATTTACGTACTTATGAGGAATTACTTTTTTTTATAACCTTTTTTTTTATCATTAAATGTACTTATAGTGATCTATTAATGTATTTTTCCTGCTCAGTTTTTCCCAATTATTGCTGATTATTCTTTTTTTTTTACATGTATTCCACTTCGTATGATAATGACGTCGTTCTATATGAAATTCATTATAATTCCTTTCGTAACATTTTAATACGAAGAAAATGCTTTTCCTGGAAATTTTTCAATCCTCAATACTAAGGACATATTTTTCTTTACCTGTATTACACGCAACAAAAAAGGTTATAAGTCTTAATGCAGTTGTATTTAATTGAAGATGAAGAATATTGTTTGCTCACATGATTTAGTTCCTTTTAAAGAATGAAAATAGTCATCAGGAAGATTGTGTTCACGTATGTTACTAAAGATTCCAAACAAATTTCATAGAAGCAATTGCTCGTTTTAAAAATAAAAGGAAATATAGATTTCACATATTTCATTGGGTACTTTTAAAGAAGCAGATAATGGTTTGGGTAAATAGGGAATGTTTCTCTTATATTATCTTGTTAAGAAGTCTGTAAGTACACTTTGAAGTACATTTTCAATGCATGATATGTATATATATATAGTATATATATATATATATATAATATTATTATTGTTATTATTATTATTATTATTATTATTATTATTATTATTATTATTAAATGCTAAGCTACAACCCTAGTTGCAAAAGCAAGATGCTATAAGCCCAGGGGCCCCAACGGGGGAAAACAGCCCAGTGAGGAAAGGAAACATGGAAAAATAAAATATTTTTAAGAACAGTAACAACATTGAAATAAATATTTCCTATATAAACAATAAAAACTTCAACAAAACAAGAGGAAGAGAAACCAGATAGAACAGTATGCCCGAGTGTACCCTCAAGCAAGAGAACGCTAACCCAAGATAGTGGAAGACCATGGTACTGAGGCTATGACACTACCCAAAGACTAGAGAACAATGGTTTGATTTTGGAGTGTCCTTCTCCTAGAAGAGTTGCTTACCCATAGCTAAAGAGTCTCTTCTACCCTTACCAAGAGGAAGGTAAAGCCACTGCACAATTACAGTTCAGTAGTTAACCCCTTAAGAGAAGAATTGTTTGGTAATCTCAGGTGTTGTCGGGTGTATGAGGACAGAGGAGAATCTGTAAAGAATAGGCCAGACTATTCGGTGTCTGTGTAGGCAAAGAGAAATAACCGTAACCAGAGAGAAGGATCCAATGTAGTACTGTCTGGCCAGTTAAGGACCCCATAACTCTCTCCGCGTAGTATCACAACGGGCGGCTGGTGCCCTGGCCAACCTACTACCTATATATATATATATATATAATATATATTATTATATAGTATATATATCATCATCATCATCATTCCACGCCGATCGCCAGTCGTCTCGATCTTGAGCTATTAAATCAATACTTCTCCATTCATCATTTCCTACTTCATGCTTCATATTACTCAGCCATGTAGGACTGGGTCTTCCAACTCTTCTAGTGCCTTGTTGAGCCCAGTTGAAAGTTTCCCTCGCCTTGATAGATTTATATATATATATATATATAGTATATATATACATATATATATATAATATATATTATATATACATATACATACATACACATATGTATGCGAGATACAGAGAGAAAGGTAGAGGAGGTGGGGTTGGTTTATTTTCTTACCTCACTAGGGAAAGATGAATGGATATTTCGAAGTAAGATTAAAAAAAAAAACAGAATTGAAGCTTTTAAGATGAATTATTTACATAGTAAATGGTATACAAGAATAATTAAAAAGGGTGACACATTTGGCAATACATAGAAATGAGTAAAAGCCTCAGCAAAGGTAAAAGGGTTTATCGACTTATTTTGTGCTAGTTCTTTTGTGTGGAGATATTAGATAAAAATAACTTAGAGAATATAGTGTATATTTTATTTGTGGAAAGTGGAGATAAAGGCACTTAGAGTATTAGATACGTGACAAAGATGCGCACGTTAGTTTTTATCAACGATTTAACGGTTATAGGATGAATGTGACATTATCTATCAGGTTCTTTTTCTCCAGCTTTCCTTAACCAGAGGGCGGTTAGGAAAGCTGATTACATATGACTTCTGAATAGTAAAAAATATTGAACTACTGTCTTTAGTTGTAAACTTAATATTTTCCTACCAATGTTCTTGAATAATTTCTAAATGTGGCTAATTATATACTAGACCAGCTTTGAAAAACTAGTTTTGAAGTGAAAGATTGCTTATTTTGAACATGAAATAAAACACAGACAGGGTATATTGCTTTTGGCCTATATAATTGAAGGGATGTTACAGCTGTAACACTTTAATCCCAGGTATATATGTCAGCACCAGCTTATGGGTAAAACCTTTCAAATAGATTTAATATAGCATTCCTACTTTAAGAAATAGCAGACGGATTTCACTTAGCTATTGCGTCTTGCTATCTTGGCAAAAGCATCATAAATACGTAAAATTCCAGTTTTTATCCTCAAACTAGACTACTACTCATGACCTTGAGCTCAGTGACTATGAATGTAAAATTAGATATTTCATATTGTCCACATGCCTCAGTAAGCATTGTATATACAGAAGGGCCTTCCAAATGCGAAGGACAGTGGTATTTGAAACTTTGAATAGGGGGTGCATGGAAAAGATAGTTTTGGAAAGATTTTGCAGGTGTTGCATATTTTGACCTTAATTGTTGAAAATGGAGTTATATCTCCAATGAATGCAAAAAACTATTATTGGGAATTTTTAAGGACTCTTGAATTGTTTACTAAGTTCTTTCCTTTTTCAGGTAAGAAACCTGCTAAAAGAATTCTTGAAGGATTAGCTTGATATCTAATGAAATTATATATATTATTCCAATGAATGCAAAAAACTATTATTGGGAATTTTTAAGGACTCTTGAATTGTTTACTAAGTTCTTTCCTTTTCAGGTAAGAAACCTGCTAAAAGAATTCTTGAAGGATTAGCTTGATATCTAATGAAATTTATATATATATATATATATATATACTAGATATATGTATATATGTATATATATAGATATATGTATAGTATATGTTTATATGTTTATATATACTATAATATATACTATACACACACACACACATATATATAGTATATATAGTATATATGTGTGTGTGTGTGTGTGTGTGCTTATTGTGTACCTCTTCGTGTGTATATTTTTGTATTAGTTCATTATTATATAAAATGAACTGTCTATATAAATGGAAATTATTGTCGCAATGTAAGCTGAGCACTGTAGGTAAGGAAAGAATGTCAAAATTAGAGATGGGGGAAAAATATGTGTTTGATGATTGTTTTTGGAATGAAAACATTGCAAAGATGTAGAAATGAATTAGGTTACCGAAAGAGAGTAAATTGAAGATAAAACGCAGAGGAGAAGGCATGTTTATCTAATGTTTTGGGCACGCGAAGAACAAACATATCAGCGAATTATGTAAATCCCTCCTCCAAGGAGAAATCTTAATGAATGTGCATGTGTTAATCCCCTTAATAGCGTGAAGAATGGAGATAAATCTGTAACTATTTGGTCTTACAAGTTAAGTGTATCTTCATACGTCTCTTTTTTGTCACTTTAAACCATCTTAATGGGGTTCGGAAGTGTCCAATAAAACACCGAAAAAGAGCTCCGGTGCTCACGTTTAGTACCCAGTGACACCAGATTATCCATGTGATAGCCCCTCCCCCCCCCCCCCCTCTCCTTCATTCCATAGATCTTTGTTTTATTTATTTTTTCTCTCTCTTCCTCTCTGTTACTTTGTATACTTATATATATATATATAATCATATATATATAATTTACATATATATGTATATATATATAGAATGTATATTTGAAAGTATATAATACACATATATTCATATTGTATATATGGATGTATTACACATATAATGTATATATATATATATATATATTATTTATATAATATATATATATATATATATATATATGTATATATTTGTATATATGTAATTATAATATATGAATATATATATATATATATATATGTGTGTGTATATATACAGATATTATATATATATATAATATATATAATATACATACTTATATATATATAATATACATACTTTTATATATATATATATATATATATATATAATCTTATATGCGTTCCTGGTCGAGATTAAATTCATACTATGAAATGTGTAAGACCAAGTGTCTGCCTTCTGTGGGTTCCTGAATGAATGTTTTGGAATCACTTAAGCGTAAGATTTGTTAAACCCCTGAGGACGGCAAGAGGCGATGATGGACAATAGAGGCATTATTGGTCCGTGTAAATACAGATATTATAATGATCGATGACTCGAGAAGTAACTACGACAAAACTGAATTAGCAAACAGGAGCAAAGTTATATCTAGCGGGCATTGGTCCGGTGAGATGATGACGTGCAGGAATGAGATCGCTGCGGTCCATTTTTCCATTCTATAAAGTATCTTTTTGGACCTTCCAGTCACCAGGAGGCCGATCGGTGCTACGCTCATGGAAACCCAGGCGATAGGGGGAATCTGAGGCTATAAGGGCCAAACTTTCCTTAGATAGTAATGAACTTTGAGTCTTATGGTATGGTGGAACATTTAATGATGTATCTGAAGTCGACTCATGATTAGCTCTTTTATTTCTGTCAATTTGTTTTGACCGTTCATCTTGAATTGACGCCTTTGTGAATTATTAAACTAAGCCACTAATCGACAAATATAAGTGTTAACGCAAATGTTATTGCAATGCTTTCATCAGGTTATGCTCACGAATTATTCGCTCCTGGAATTTTTATTTTCCCCTCTATTGTCTGGATAATTTTTCTTTTACTCGTTTTGTTCAAGATATGTTTTTTATCCAGCTGTTGGCATTTCCGGTACATTTTCTCCTCTCTCTCTCTCTCTCTCTCTCTCTCTCTCTCTCTCTCTCTCTCTCTACATATATATACATATACATATATATATGTATGTATATAGTCTCTCTCTCTCTCTCTCTCTCTCTCTCTCTCTCTCTCTCCACAAACACACACATGATATCTATCTATCTATCTATATATATATATATATATATATATATACATATATATATATATACTGTATATATATATATGTGTGTGTATATATAGTTTTTTTTTCTCGCTTTTGTGTAGAGGGAAGATGATCTTTTTGGAATATATATTTTTTTTTCATATGAATTTAATCTATCTTTTCCATTTTTTAGAAAACAGTCTTATAAGGATTCATTTCATATGCTTCATGGCTAATCTGTTTTAGCATTATTATTATTATTATTATTGTTATTATTATTATTATTATTATTTCAATTGTTATTATTTTTACTAGCCAAGCTACAAGCCTAGTTGGAAAAGCAGGATGCTTTAAGCCCAAGGGCTCCAACAGGGGAAAAATAGCCAAGTGAGGAAAGGAAATAAATAAACTTTATATAAAGAAATGAAAAGTCTAAATACAATATTTTAAGAACATTAACAACATTACAACATCTTTCTTATATAAACTACAAAGAGAGACTCATGTCACTCTGTTCAACATAAAAACATTTGCTGCATGTTTGAACTTCTGAAGTTCTACCGATTCAACACTAGATTAGGGAGAACTTTCCACAACTTGGTCATAGCTGGAATAAATCTTTCCATGAGTTTCATTTATTATGAATAGTATATATATATATATATATATATATATATATATATATTCGTGTATATACACGTGTATATATATATATATATATATATATGTGTGTGTGTGTGTGTGTGTGTGTTTGTAGAATTAATGATATGTAGCTGTTTACCATCAGCATTTTTGAGGATGAAATATTGAAAGTTTTAACTATTTGAAGACTACAAAAGGGAAACAAGAGTATGTGGAAGTGCACCTCCTTTGTCACAAAGAAATAATTCATCACCCCAGTTGCAAAACCACATGCAGATAACGATTTAGTCCATACATAATCTACTAAATAGACAAATAAGTTTTTTAACATATGCATATTTCCAATGGAAAATATTCGAATTTCGAAGAAAATTCTTTTTGGAAAATACCATTTTGAAAGAAACTTGCTGGATTTTAATTAATTTTTACTTTCAATAAGAAAAAATCTTAATAGTTCCAGCGATTTTTTTCAGCAATTTAAAGATATTTATTCCAAAATGCTAAGTAATGTACTATAACCTTTTCATTAACAGCAAAAACTCAGGTCACTCAAAATATTTTGACAGTACCCTAATAAGTAAGATGAAAGTAAAGTACCTCAGATTACGAGTATTTCTGAATACGAGCAAACTTACATACGATCACGAAAGTTCAAATTGGTACATGCTCATTCTATTGATCTGGAAAAAAAAAAATATCCCAATATATGGACAGAAACTAGCACGAAATCAGTCAATCAGTGCCCATACAACCATTTTTTTCACGCTGTGTTCATGTGATTTTACCCCATTTTCATGGAATAACCATCTTCTGGAGATAGATTCCATGTCTAAACTGAAAGTAGGAGTGTTGAAAAAAAGGCAATCAGGTTTCGGTAAAACTTTAATTAAATGATTCTGTTAGTGATAGTGAATGCTGTTTTAGAAAGAGAGAACTCCTGATATTTTACTCAAAGTTCTCATTAAAGGAGGTTCTCCCTCCGCCTCCTCCTCCTCCTCCTCCTATCTCCCGCACACCAGCCACGAATCATCTTAAATTTAAGGGTGAGTTAATTTGTCATTATTTATATTTTTTATTGTGAATTATCAATTTGTATTCTTTTGATGATGTTAGGGATGTTAATTTGCTCTTTGAAGAGCATTACGAACCTTCTAAAATGAGTGTACGGTATATGTGTATTTATGAACATTTGAAATGCAGCTTGATAATTCCCATTATTTCTTAAGGGAAAGTGTTATGTTTAACAAGCATTTCGGGTTGCAAGCATGGTTCAGGATTGCATTAAATTCACAAACTGAGGTACGACTGTACCGTTTTTGCTGTTTTTTTTTTTTTTCCCTACTTAAGTTTACTCAGTTCAATAGACAATTTTCCATCCACTTCCATCTATAGATAATATGGTGGCCACTGATGTTCAGTTATTGATATTGTGGCATGAAGGTTGCACCATGGATCTCCAAGTAATTATCCACAGCATGAATCAAATTGTTATTTCTGCTGAAATGGTACTCATGCGTGTTTGAGTTTTAGGAATAAGTAGAAGGTACATGGTAGTAGCATAGGTGTAACCTATAAGGAGTAAGAGGTAATAACAGAAGCAAATGATGTTCACCTTAATAGTACATGCATAATACAGTAGATAAGGGAGCCGTCTTCAGGCCTAGTAGGTTTCATATCAATTTTTGTTTGAACACTTAATATTCTAATTTATCATACTCGTTATTCTTGATTTTTCATTTTGGTAATTAATCTCTTAAGATAACAACCAGAATCCCTTATATTGAGAATCATAGATCTTTCATTCCTTGCCTTAAATCTTCGATTCAGTTCTAAGTCCCATTCTAAGTAATTGATCTCCCATTGGACTCCTAGTGGTTGATTGATGGTTTGGAACTTCAGATGGGAAATGAATCTGTGATGATTTTTATTCGGTTGAATTTAGCAGCCACCTTAATGTTGATATAGTGAGGGACATTTCCTATCAGGAATATGTTCATAAGTGTATAATGAGAAAGGAAGTTTGTGCATTATTTTGACTTACTTCAATATTGCTGACAATCCAGTATTATCATTAAGAATGCTGTATCCAGGAGCTTCAAATACTACTCCACACTATAGATGACTTTATTAGTTTTTATCAGAATAGTAAGCCCTCTGATGGTATTCGATTTGGAATTAAAGTCAGATGGTACCAGCTCAGCCGAGTTAAGTCTAATTTGGTAATAATCCAAACCCTGTTTGAATGTTCAGTCCAAATTTCCTGCATTGTGCCAGAAACATGTTACGATAATGGCATGCTTCCAGGTAATTTGCAACTGGCCTTTTTCCAACAATTTTTATGTTTAATGCTGGTTAACCCCATTTCAAATAGCTCATCATGATAAAACGTTCAGATTTCCTAAACTCAGAGACCATCACAATAACAAGATCTGCAGTTTAGATGAGAACAGGTGTGCATGAAGCTAGACTTGGTGGTGGTGTTTTGCAGGTAGTAGGTTAGCCAGGGCACCATCCACCTGTTGAGATACTTCCGCTATAGTGTTAAGGGGTTCTTTGACTGGCCAGACAGTACTACATTGGATTCTTCTCTCTTTACGGTTCATTTTCCCTTTGCCCACATATGCACCGAATATATCTGGCCTATTCTTTACATACTCTCCTCTGTCCTCATACACCTGACAACACTGAGACTACCCAACAATTCTTCTTCACCCAAGAGGTTACTGCACTGCCATTGTTCAGTAGCCACTTTCTATAGGTATGGGTAGAAGAGACTTTTTAGCTATGGTAAGCAGCTCTTCTAGGAGAAGAATACTCCAAAATCAGACCAATGTTCTCTAGTCTTGGGTAGTGCCAAAGCCTCTGTACCATGGTTTTTCACAGTCTTGGGTTAGCGTTCTCTTGCTTAAGGGTACACTCGGGCACACTATTCTATCTTATTTCTCTTCTTCTTGTTTTGTTAAAGTTTTTTATAGTTTATATAGGAGATATTTATTTTGATGTTACTGTTCTTAAAATAATTTATTTCTTGTGTCCTTTCCTCACTGGGCTGTTTCCCTGTTGGATCTCCTGGGCTTATGTCATCCTGCTTTTCCAACTATGGTTGTAGCTTAGCAAGTAATGATAATGAAAATAATAATAGCGTCCACTCACTCATACCAAGGGGACTCCAGTGCCCAAAAACATTAAGGTCATGGTAATTTTCAATTCTCATTTTCACTTTAGAAAGAATGTTATTTTTATTTCTGCTTAGCTGTAATCAATTGTGCTTTGCTAATAACTCAATAGACCGATATATCACACTTTTACCCATAACAATCAAGGGTCCGAGGATTAATCTGGCTTGATGCATAGACCTCTTCTCCTTTATCTACAGACTTTGATTTGCTACATGTGAACCAAAGTTTTTTGATTACTTTCATTGAATCTCGATTGAGGTTGAAACGAAGATTCTATCTTCTCCCCCTAAGATTATTAATCTCCATTGAAAAATAACTAGATCAGCTTTAAAATGAGCCAGAATGGATGTGGAAGTTTTCAGTCTTATGTGAAAATTAATGGTACCCATTTTGAGGTAAGCTCTTTGATTGCCAAGGTGTCAGTCAAAATGACATGTAGGCTACTGAACCATCGCTGCTTTCCACCGTCTTGGCTTTGCATTGGACAGTGTATGCATTTCATGTCGTGGATCTCATCTGATTTTTTTTATGTAGTAGTAGTATTTGTACAAAGCCAAGTGACTGTGAAAGTGATGTTTGTAATAAACAGAAATCACTCTCCCTCGGTCTATATCTACAAGATTAAGTAAAATATAAAAGACGTCGAAGAATTTAGATGTAAACCATTTCATTTGGATTTATGGAATTTTAATGCCTTTTAAGATATATAAATATAATCTTTATGATTTCAGTTTCAATTTAAAAGTATTATATTACAAAAAAAAAAAGAATTTTATGTAAAAAGTAGGTTTGGTCATTCTTGGTTCCTTTCATAAGAGTTGGCATTCTATCTTCTGGATATTAATGCTTATATTGATATGTTTGAAAGTTTTGTAGTAAAATTTCCGTAGTAATTGTAAAAATACCTA
>NC_090725.1:92482954-92485454 GCF_036898095.1 Palaemon carinicauda | reverse complement strand
TTTTTGTTGTAGGCCCGTTTTCATGGCCCCCGTAAGAGGGTGTGTTTTGTTGACCAGAATATTGCTGTAAGACTTCGGAAAACGGTTCTTGCAATACCCCTCCCCCCAAAAAAGGTCTCGTGTGACTGAATTGTACTTTGGGATGTAATGATAAAGGTGTCTGGTTTCAATTCCAGTATTATCCGAAGAAACATGTACCAAAACGTTAGCTGGGTAAGCCCACTGAAGTATCCTCCCCAGTAAACAGCTTATACTCATGATCCCTAACTGGGTTCAATCTGCTGCCATGCAAATGCTAGGCAAACACGTTACAACTCTACTAGCCAGGGGATGGTTTAAGCCTTTCTGCTTTCCACTGACATTTCATAGCACTAATGTTTTCTCTGTTACATGCAATGAGGTCAAGTATGCATGTAACGGGGGAGAGCGGTCGGTGTAAATCTATTTTGGCGAACACATGTTGGGTACGTCTTAGTTCTGCGAGGACAGGATTTTTTTGGGCGAGATGTATGTTTTTCTTACTGGAAGAATTTCTTCTATTGCTTTATGGAAGTCGGAGAGGATGGTGGGCTCATTTGGATCCTAAAATACACTTGGGGTTACTTCTATTGATTGTCTGTAGTCCTTCCACTGACGAAGTGTTTAGGGCTGCGTGTGGGTCTGTTCTCAGTCCTAATAGGATCCATAGTAAATCTTTTTCTAATTTCCATCATGTTTTAGTAGTAAGCGCTACTTCAAAAGAGCGTTGGAAACTCAATCAGTATGGCTTCTGGGTTGTACACTGTCATGTGGTTTAATAATGATCTCTTGAGGCTGGCAGCGAGGGAACTACATAAGGCTGATGTGAAATTAGCCCCCTTATCACTGGTTATGTATCCTGCTTTTTGCACAGCTTTCTTCCACTTGCTGTTTGACAGGCTCCGGACCTGTTCTGGTCATTGATGGTGAAAAGGTAACTATATTCCTGGAAGGGGGTTAATGGTCTAATAATATCCATGTGAGTATGAGCGAGGTGCCAATCAGTTGTGTTGAATTTCCTTATCCTGGATTTTGTGTGATTTGTGAGCTTTGTTGTTCGCTAGCCAATTTTTTTATGTTCATCTTCATTGCCCTCCAAATGATACTTTAGTGGGCTTACCCAGCTAACGTTCTGGTACATGTTTCTTCGGATAATACTGGAATTGAAACCAGACACCTTTATCATTAAATCCCAAAGTACAATTCAGTCACACGAGACCTTTTTGTGGGGGAGGGGTATTGCAAGAACCGTTTTCCGAAGTCTTACAGCAATATTCTAGTCAACAAAACACACCCTCTTACGGGGGCCATGAAAACGGGCCTACAACAAAAACATTGACGTCAAAGGCATACGTTTTTATTCTAGGCAGTGAAATGGCCTGAAGGATAAAATATATTTGAGTGAGGTTAAAAGCCTTCCTCCTCAAAACTAATGGAAGATTGGGGCTATGATATCTGGTACTCATCTTCAGTCAATGGTTATCTTTCCATCATCTATGGTGAAACCCCTACAACCAGAAGCACTGTAGATCTTTGTCATCCTTCTGGTTTGCTGCTATCTTGGGTATGATATCTCAATTGGGATGGTGTTTTTGGAAAGAGCATCTGCAGTGTTGTTGGAAGACTTCTTCAGATACCTGATTGTGCAGGAATAATCAGGAATTCCCGATAACTGCCGCTGTTGGTGCGCTGACCAGTAGTTCGCCTTTTTTGTAAAGGCTTGAGAAAATGACTGATGGTCCGTTTCTACCATAACTTGCTGCCGCTCAAGCATGTTATTAAAATGCTGAATGGCACAGCTTACTACCATTAGTTCGCTGTTGAAAGTGGAATATTTTTGTTCTGCTGGAGATGATAACTAGCTGGAAAATGCTAGCAATCAGCAGCTGTTGTCAGTATCCTGCTCAAGATTTTTTTTGGCTTCTTGAAATGCTGTTTCGTGCTTATCTGACCAGCATAAGTTTTTGGGTTCTCGTATTATATATTCGTATAAGGGAAATATGATTCTAACCTGATTGGGCATAAAACGGTGATAGTAATTGATCATGCCAGCAAATTCTTGTAGTACTTTGATATTTCCTGGCCTTGGGAAATCGGTAACAGCATAGACATTCGTAGGGAGGTGTTTACCCCTTTGTGACTTATTCGGTAGCAGAGAAATTCTACCATAGTATTTGGCTATTGGCATTTATCATGTCTAACAATGAACCCGTTTCCTCTGAGCTTCTCAAAGACTTGTTTTACGTCCTTAGTATTCTGTTTATAATTGTGGCGGAAAATTAGGATGTCATCGATGTGAGAGATGAAGCATGGTAATTCTTTGAGGATGTTGTCCTTATTGTGTTGAAAAGTAGCATCTGTGTTTCGAAGGCTGAAATAGCTGTAATTAAAATTACATGCCCCAAAGGGTGAAATGATTACTGGCTTTTCTATGTCCTCTTTTTCTACCTGGACGTTATAATAACCCTGAAGGTGATCAATT
>NC_090725.1:92475454-92477954 GCF_036898095.1 Palaemon carinicauda | reverse complement strand
ATTCCTCCCATGATTTGCTAAATAGAACTATGTCATTTGAAAATCTAAACTTGTTAAGGTATTTCCCTTTGATATTAATTCCTACGTTTTCCCAGCCTAAATCCTTCAAAATTCTTTTAGGTAGGCTGTGGATAATTTAGGAGAAATGGGGCCTCCGTCTAACTCCTTTCTCTGAAATTTTTTTTTCACTATATATAGTTATAGGATTGCTGTGCATAGATATTTTGAAATGTCCTAAAATGAGATTTATCTATTCTTTGTATTTGAAGGTCTTCCATTATTGCTGAAGTTTTGACAGAATCAAAAGCTTTCTCATAGCCTATAAATGCCATCATAGTGTTTGGCTTATTTTGTTGATTATTTCATTAGCTGGTTAACTACATGGGTAGATGTGGTCAGCATTTGAATACCCACGTTCTGAATCCTGCTTGCTCTTTTGGTTGATTAAAGTCTAACTCTCTTTCTATTTGGCCTGATATTATCTTTTTAAAAACATCATATATTACGGAGAGTAAACTTGTAAATATTTTATGTTATTGAGAATAAACATGTAGATATTTTATATATTACTGAGAGTAAACCTATTGGGCAATAATTGTTTCAGGTCTTTTGTGTCTCCCTTTTTTTGAATTAGTATAATGATGAAGTTTTCCAAGCTGTAGGTATAGAGCGTTCTTGCAGACATTTTGTGTAAAGTTCAGCGAGTTTTACTACTATGAAATCTCCTTCATCTATTATGAAATCAATTGACAGGCTATCTTCTCCTGCTGCTTTACCTCTTGTTATTCCTTTTAATGCTTTCTTTACTTCTATTGTTACTTTTG
Source organism: Palaemon carinicauda (assembly GCF_036898095.1). Lineage (NCBI taxonomy): Eukaryota > Metazoa > Arthropoda > Malacostraca > Decapoda > Palaemonidae > Palaemon > Palaemon carinicauda. The sequence goes on along the minus strand of NC_090725.1, from coordinate 92,477,130 downwards.
GTACCGGCTCAGGGGTTCTTCATTATTTCTGTTGCACATCATTACTGTTGGTAAGATGTTTTTTATATCACTTTTGTTTATCCTTGTATATAAATCCTGTGCAATTTATATCTCTATCACTTTTGTTTATATTTCCATTTTCATCCTTTTACAAGAAACATCTGTTGGCACCCTGTTCCAAGTTTTATCATCAATTTGATGAATCTTCCTTTCTTTAGTATTTCCCTTAATTTTGGTTAGGTTGTTTTTACGAATGTCTTGGGTTTTTAGTATGTTTATGGTTTTGGTCAGTTTTGCATATTGCATTTTATCTCTCTTAGATTTTACCCTCCTTTCCGATCTTTTATATATTAGGTTTTTTATCTTTTCTGATTGTTTTTCTTGATCTTATGTAGGAACTTTTTTTTACCGACTTATATATATATATATATATATATATATATATATATATATATATATATGTATGTATATATATAATATATATTTATATATCCACATACATATATTATATATATATATATATATATATATATATATATATATATATATATATATATATATATATATATATATATACATATATGAGAGAGAGAGAGAGAGAGAGAGAGAGAGAGAGAGAGAGAGAGAGAGAGAGAGAGAGAGAGAGAATGTTTGACGATACATTAGTGTAGACCGATTCTTGTCACTTTATGAATTAATGTGCAAATAAGATTTTCTTCATTTAGTCACTAAGTTAGATTCACCGAAATGAGACCCTGAAACAAGGAGAATATAAACACATTTCAATACTTTTAAATAATCGGTGAAGGTGACTCAGAGAAAATTTGTATCGAAGAAAGATTTGGATAGTGAAGATTAGCAAATGTTTTCTTAATCATTGTAATTCTTCCGGAGATTAAATAGCCGTTTCTTCCAGAAATCATATTCTTTGACATTCTGCAAAAGGATCGATCAGAAATGTTGTGGATATCAAGATAAAAGTTAATTTTCAATGCTCTCCTCTTTTATTTCCTCTGCATACTCAGATCTCCGATTGATAATTGGAGATTTAATATCTTGATGTAAAGTCTTCAAGAAAATCTTAAGTTATCATTTATTTCTATTTTAGTTCATATTCCGACAATTCGTCTTAGTGTTGATAGAATTAGTCAACGGGCCTTGCTTCTTTTATCTATAGGTTTTTATCATATACACATTTTTCCTTGGTTTGATGCTATACATTGGTTTACTTATTTCCACCAGTCACCGCAAACCAACTTGATTGATAATTTCGGTTAGATTTCTTCTCTGCCCGCTTTTACATGCCTCATCTCTTATGGAAATGAGACAACATATCAATAAGACACAATGCTTTCCAATTTTTTTTTTTCAGTTTTCTATATTCATGTGTCTTACATTTACTTTGAAGTGTTACATGCTATTTGTATTATTTTGCAACCTTTGGCCATAAGAAATTACAATCTTCCCTAATATATGTTCTAAAGGATTATGATTATTACACCATTTTCATCCTATCAAATAAAAATAAAATTATCTATCCAAGAATTTTATTTTTTCTGTACTAATCTTCAATGTTTCCTTAAATTACAGAAAATGATCTGATGTATGTCTCTTGTTTCTCATTTACCTGTACATGAAACCAGTCCCTCATATCTTTTTGATTTTTTTTTTCTGTA
>NC_090725.1:92455454-92470454 GCF_036898095.1 Palaemon carinicauda | reverse complement strand
AACATGTATCCATCTTCTATATATATATATATATATATATATATATATATATATATATATATATATATATAAAGAGAGAGAGAGAGAGAGAGAGAGAGAGAGAGAGAGAGAGAGAGAGATCAATTCTAGCCAAAATATAAAAATGAAAATAAAAAATATACATGAGAAAATTCATGTACTTAGTGTTTGATGCGTGGACACATTCCTAGTCTTGTGTTTGTTAAGTTCTCGTTTTTATTTTCTTTCAAGACAATTACGGGTAGTACTTTTTCAGACAACTCACTGAGCTGTTTAGCTTATTTTCGCAGGAATGTCTACCTCACAGGTAATGTTTATCTGATAGTTCGCTGCACGGTTATCCACTGAAATTCCATGGTTCCAGTTCTGTTGTTGTTGAGTCACGTATTTTGTTTGAAAACATCTGAGACGCTGTAGTCAACTTAACATAAAGTATGTTCGTATTTATTTTAAGTTTTTATATTTATATCGTCCAGCTATTCACGATTATGTATCCGCTGCCACCGATTTGTAATGCTGCTTTGTGTAATTTAGTTTTGTTCTTATGAACGACACTTGAGTAACGTACTGTAGTCTCTAGGAAACGAAATATAGAATCTGAATGGTCGGGTAAGGCATCTATACATTGAGTTAAATGTTTTCAATAGCCTCTGACGGTAATTGCAAATTCTTTGATTGTGAGATGACTCGTCACACCGTCACATAGATCAGTCTGTATCCTAACTGAATTTGTTGGACAAAAACTTTCGGTGTATTACATTTCTTAATCTTGATTTGGATGTTAATCTCTAGCACCGTTGTTCAGTTCTTTGCGCATCTTACGTAAGATTCTTCATAATTTTGACCATCATTTGCTTTCAAGTCTTCCCAGACTGTACCAGCTTGTACATAGTGCAAGATATGCTGTTAATCAAAACACTCATACCTTCTCTATCATAAGGCTCAATAATGCACAGTATTCCATCAGTTTTTCCATCTTGGAAAAGATTTAGGAATAATCTTCCTAATTAGTAGAGTGGGATAGTGGGGGAAAAAGTGCATCCCCAGTGTCTTGGACTGGGAAAAACTGAATGACATACTTAAGACTGGCTCCAAATGTGTACGGCTTGAAAGGCAGCTTTCTTGCAATGCTCTCTAAGAGCAGCTCTTGACTGCAATCATAAGCTCTTTGCTCCCTTGCAAAGAGATGAACTGTAGTCTTATTCATATGTTTATAAGAATTACTTTTCCCATACATTAGCACCATGAACACTTCAATGATTTGCAGGTCATCATCTTTAATCCATGGTTTATTCACGCCAATTTTTTTTTTTCATGCAGGTGCTGTTATGATGACATCAGCATCAGAACTATATATGATTGCGCTTGTGACATCTTTATAATTTGCAACATATGCATCAGGAAAATGTCTCTAGTATCATTTCAGATTGCAGCCATGTAGGTAAGCAGTGTCCTGTTGAGCTTTGCTATAAAGTGCAGTATTTCTGTTGGTGACAATAATGCATGCTGTATCATCTACTTGAGATGAAATGATTGTGTCTGCCAAATGCAAATAGTTCACTTTTGTTCTGTAATTCCTGAGGCGACTGGATTAATTGCTGGGAGTTTTGCAGTGCTAGTCACTCTGGGGTGACCTCCTGTAGCTCTCTTTTGTCTTAATTATGATTTCATACTGTTTGTCCTACACACATCAAATACGATGTGCTTGTTTGTACATCTGTGTGTATTTCTTTACCTTGGACAGGACTTAATCTTCTAATTAAGACTCAAATGTAGACCCCTTGGTTAATGTAAGAACATACAAATGCTGCACCATCCATAATGATAACATCTGTGGTAGGCTCTTTGTTGTGGATGTCTGATGGCTGATGATCGAGTAGATGAAGCAGCTGTGACTTGGTGCCCTGATGCATCCCCCCTTCTGTGCCAGCAATTGTGGGAAATTTTGATTTTCATATTGAGAGAATCCATTAAAGTCACACTGTCCGTTCTGGCATGTTACCAAGAGGCCGGAGAAGAATACAGTCTTCCTTTATGGTTTGCAATGACTGTTTGCCCATAGACTCTAGCTGACATCTTGTGACTGAACAATAAAATTTTGTTCTTTTGTACTAGCTTGTAGAGTTTGCTGGGTGTTTTGAGTCTCTCAGTGAAGTTAGTGAATTGTATCTGTCCAAGGCTTTTCATAGATCTCAAGGATTCCCTAACGTTGTTGTCCCTAATTTCGTGAATATCAAGCACAATCATATTCCCTAAATCTTCCTGATAAGAGTTACCCATATCTTTAATTACTATTGGTAGGTTCTTGACCATTTTAAGGAACTTTTTCTGGTCAGTTTGTTTCATCATGATGCTTATCCTCAGGTTTTGGTTCAGCATCACTTCTAGTCTCAAATTATTCAATCAGGTGGCTTACTTCAGAACTAGCCACTGTCCACCGTCTTATAGCATCTGCATTTTCAAATAGACTGATGGTTCCCCCTTCTACTTTCACATGAGTATTATTCTACTCTTGCGTGTGGTCTATAGCCATTGAGGAAAAAGTAATTTCCCTTTGTGAATTCCACAAGTGTTGTTTTGGAAAGCATCCATGTGTTCTCAACTCAATTGAAAGCCAAATGGCATAATGTATGTGGTCAGGAGCAAAGAGGACAGAAATTTAGCCTAGCTCTTTCCCTGTTGTACACTCATGTCAGACAAGATGGGTGATACATATGGTCCTGACAAACAATATCTCCAGCACTAATCTTGACCAGAAGTTTCTTATCTAGTAGGTTGATGGCACATCGTTACAGCTTTTCATGTAAATACAATGTCATGGTCAATTGTAAGTCTTTGATTGGAGCAAATAAAACAGATTCCTTCTTTCTCAATTTTAGATTCGTCTGCATTTTCTCGTGTTTTCTGGCTACTACATGGGAATTTTGCTGATGGGGTACCATCTTCTTTTGGCTTACATGATGACTTCATTTTTCTTTCTAGTTTGTGGTTTTGAACTTCAGCATACATGATTCATGATATGTAGCTTTGTTATTTGCAAAGGTCTGCGAAATTCTATCACCTTCATGAAGCCCTTTGCAATGAAATGGCATATATACTGGATTTAACTTTAGAAATTCAAGATAGTTTGTAATAAAGGTAACATAACCTGTACCAGATGCATCCACTAGTCTTTACGTGTGTCCTCTTGGCACAAAGAACAAGGCTAACATTTAGTCATACCATATCCCTTCAGGAAAGACGTCGACTTCCAAGATTGTGCGGCCATTGCTTTGGTCTATAGGCTGAAGGTTTATCCTTTTACCACCTTTACAACGTATATACACTTTCAGATATTGGATACAAGTAGGCTTAGATATGTCATAATCCTACTCCTATCCAATTATTCAACCAATATTATTTAATGAGGTACCAGCGGAACTGTCTGCTAGGTGGCTCTGTGGTGAAGTGGGCAGTATGCTTGTTCGCTGGGTTGAAAGCCAACTGTGAACGCACTATCAAAGACTTTTTTATATTATTTATTTTGTATAATTTCTGGTTTACAGAAGACAATTATCTATTTATTGATAATTATGTTATGTTTCTCTGCTTTTAAACTATGCTGATAAGGTATGAGGGTGAAAATCTCACAAACATAAGTACTCCATATACTTAATAGTATTACAGTGGTCATAAATTTTTTTTTAAAAATGCTTATACATATATGTATATACATATGTGTATATACATTTATGGTTATAGATGAATAGATACAGTATATATATATATGTATATATATATATATATATATATATATATATATATATATATATATATATATATATATATGTATATATATATATATATATATATATCATCATCATCATCATCATCTCCTCCTACGCCTATTGATGCAAAGGGCCTCAGTTATATTTCGCCAGTCGTCTCTATCTGGAGCTTTTAATTCAATACTTCTCCATTCATCATCTCCTACTTTGCGCTTCATAGTCCTCAGCCATGTAGGTCTGGGGCTTCCAACTCTTCTAGTGCCTTGTGGAGCCCAGCTGAACGTTTGGTGAACTAATCTCTCATGGGAAGTGCGAAGAGCATGTCCAAACCATCTCCAATATCTGTCTGAGGGCTTTGTTCTCAATTCTACTAAATCTATTGGAGATCGTTTCATTGTCATACCATGACTCATGTTCATAGAGTAACACCGATATCACTAAATTGATATATAGTCCGATTTTTATATGTAATTTCAGGAGGCTTGATTTCCAGATTTTACTTAACCTAGCCATTGTCTGATTTTCTTTTTTTCAATCTTAAACTAAACTTCAATTCAAAAGATACTGTATTGGAGATCATAGTTCCTAAATACTTGAATGATTCTAGCTCATTAATCTATTCTCCTTCCAATGATATTTCATCTTCCATTGTATACTCTGTTGTCTTCATATGTCTTTCTTCTATTTATCTTCAGCCCAACCTCCTGTGACATTTCATGCATTCTGGTAAGCAAGCATTGCAAATCCTGTGGTGTTCTACTAACAAGGACAAAATCATTAGCATACTATAGATCTGCTAAATTCCTTTCACCAATCCAGTCCAATCCTTCTCCACCATCTCCGACTGTTCTACGCATTACAAAGTCCATGAGGAGGATAAACAACATGGGGGACAAATCATTCCCTTTGAGTACTCCGCTTTTCACTGGAAATTCATTTGATAAGACTCATTTACCATTAATTTTGCACTGTTCATGAACAGATGTATTCAAATTTAGATATTTAAGAGGAATTCCATAATAACGCAGCACTCTCCATAAAATTGGCCTGTGCACACTATCAAAGGCTTTTTTATAGTCCACAAATGCCACCAAAAGTGGATTTCTATATTCTAAGCATTGCTGTACAACATGTCTCAAAATGAAAATTTGGTTAGTGCAACATCTACCTTTTCTAAATCCCTTGTTCATCTCTCAGCTTTTCATCAATCTCTCTCTCTCCAGTCTTTTTAGAATAAGCCTACCATATATTGTCATGACAATCGACGTAAGTGTGATACCTCTGTAATTATTGCAATCAGCCGGGACTCCTTTTTTTGCCATTTTCACCAACACTCCTAACTCCAATTCAGCAGGAATGTCACTTTATGCCACATTCTACAAAATAATCTTGTAAGTACTCTGGGAGTTACTTCATTTTAAGGCCAGTATCATCTCGGCAGTTATTCCATCGTTTCCATCTCATTAGTGATATATATATATATATATATATATATATATATATATGAGAATATATATACACTATATAAACATTCATATATATATATATATATATATATATATATATATATATATAAAATACATAATCCCGATTATCAGAAGGATGAAAATGCCATGAGGGACATAATAAAGAGTCACGTCTCCCCTGTGGATAAAAACACAGAGGTCAACTTGACTATTTATTATCAAACTAACAAAAGGAGGTCTCTCATCATGAGAAACAACTCAACCCCGCCGACTCAGGATATTCTCAAACAGACCAACGTGGTCTATTCCTACTTATGCCCTGTTCCAGGATGCTCTGGACGTTACATAGGAATGACCACCATGCGTCTGTCAAAGAGACTGTCTTGTCCTGTCCAACAAGGTGCAATAAAAGCTAATGCCCTCCACGTCCACAATAACAACATAAAACGTGGGGATATAATCAAGAACACCGAGGTCATAGGCCGTGCTCCAGATAACAGGAGACTTTGCATACTTGAAGCTCTTCTTATTCAGAGAGAAAAGCCGACTCTCAACACTACCCAGGAAATGTTCCTCCTCCCCTCCTGTCGAAGGAACAACACAAGAAAAAATAACCCAACCAACCATGACACCTCCAACCAGGACAAGCCAACAGATCAAGACATAAACAACCCCAACAGCATTGATCAGCGACAGGATAGCCTGCCTATCCTACATACCCTCTCGGCGAGCGCTCCCACCAATCAGAGCCCAGCTCCCAGAGGACAAGATGGTGACTCAACACCCAGGAGTGAGTGGGATGGCAGTCTGACTGTACTACAGCCTATCGGCGAGCGGCTTAGCCAATGAGGATCAGCTCGAGGTAGCCAATGAAAAATTCGCTGCCTCTCTGACTAAGCCAGAATTGCCATCTATAAGGACGTAGCTCTCATCGTTTCCAGCACTGAAGCCTGAGGAAGGGAGACAGAACTCCCGAAATGCGTAGCTTGTTCTCTGTGTACTTTTACCTGAATTGTGAATTTTACCTGAATTGTGAATCTTACCTAATTTCTGAATTTTATATGAAAACCTTGACTCGCCAATTATTCCTGAATTTGACTACCCACCATGAAGGATGAACTTTGCTCAGTTACTGGCTGTATACAGTAGTCCTGAAAAGAAGATAATTAGAACCATCGAGAAGACGGAGTATAAGATCAGTGCAACTGAGGCAGCCATTATTTTCAATAAAACTTGTCTGAAAGAGGGTCTACTACTGAAATGTACATTATTATAATTATTATTATTATTGTTGTTATTATTATAATTATTATTTATTACAAGCTAAGCTACATCCCTAGTTGGAAAAGCTCGAAGTTATAAGCCCAAGCACTCCAACAGGGTAAAATAGCCCAGTGAGGAAAGGAAACCAGTAAATAAACTACAAGAGAAGTAATGTACAAACAAAATAGAATATATCAAAAACGGCAACAACATGAAGTTGGATCTTTCATATATAAATTATAAAGACTTCAATAAACAAGAAGAGGAAAAACAATATAGAATAGCATACCCAATTGTACCCTCAAGCAGGGAAGAAGAAAGACTTGGTGAAACGGTAATTGTGATTTTACATTGTAACATGAAGCAAAAGCATTTTACCGTCTGCTTACATGTGTTTACATATCTTAGACGCAGGGCATAAGCTTGGATGTACATGTCTGGTTAGTTGACTAGACGTTTATAATTATAAAACTACACAGCATAATATTTTTTTTTGTGACAGCGTCACTTTTAAATATATCCCTCCTTTCAGATTTCCCCAAATATTGACCAATGAATACTTTGAAAGTTATTCTTTTTATCTATCAGCCGCCAAAAAATTGTTTTTGTAATTTAGTGATCCGAGAGATCAACATCTCAATATTGTTTGCAGTTTTGTCTTTTCAGTTTTCATTTTGATGCCATTACATCTACCAAGAAGGCACTAGTGCCATAATTTCACATGGCATTACCTTGTGATACAACTTATATGGACCTTCATGGGGATCATCTGCAAAACTTCCCCATTGTAACGAAATGGCACATGCTGGTATTCTTTTCGTCTTATGAGAAATGTTATGACGATAAAGTAGACATGTTATATGATCAGAGTCAAGTTAAATGTTCTACCAGTTTGTACATTACTTCAATCACGTATGTACTTATACATTTTAATAGCAATGTCAATTATTCTAAAAATATTAGCTATGTATCCATAGTAAGCATTTGTATAAATTAAAGCATTTGGTAATCTAGTTCATTGTTTTTTCTATATTTAGTGTTTTCTTGTTAGATACATTCGCTTTGTTCGATTCTTAAAGGATCAGGAAGGTATATCATTCGTGTCAGCTGTGATATGGGCTCAAATGAAGAAGGCGATCTGTTACAAAGTAGACATGAGTTTTCCGCTGTGTCCCGCTTTACACGAGAGCCACCTAGTGGTGACTCAAAAATTCGGAAATCTAGGTTTTTCTTGTTAGATACATTCGCTTTGTTCGATTCTCCAAGGATCAGGAAAATATATCATTCATGTCAGCTGTGATATGGGCTCAAATAAAGAAGGCAATCTGTTACATAGTAGACATGAGTTTCCCGCTGTGTCCCCTTTACAGGAGCGCCACCTAGTGGTGACTCAAATAAGCTGGTACCTCATAGTTTATGATCTGTACACCTAGAAGACTAAAGAACCGTCTTCCTTAGCTGGTACATCCCGTCAGTCTAGGTGTTGCTGTTTAATTTCTGAACTGGGGCTTAATAGATTGGCCAGGGCACCAGTTGGCCGTTGAGATACTACCGCCAGAGAGTTATGTGGTCCTTTGTCTGGTCAGACAGTACCACGTTGGATCCTTCTCTCTGGTTACGGTTCTTTCTCGTTGCCTACACATACACCAAATAGTCTGGCCTGTTCTTTACAGATTCTCTTGTGTCCTCTTACACCTGTCAACACTGAGATTACCAAACAATTCTTCTTCACCCAAGGGGTTATCTACTGCACTGTAATTGTTCAATGGCAACTTTCCTCTTGGTAAGGGTAGAAGAAACTATTTAGCTATGGTAAGCAGTTCTTCTAGGACCATTGTCCTCTAGTCTTGGGTAGTGCCATAGCCTCTTTACCATGGTATTGCACTGTCTTAGCTTAGAGTTCTCTTGCTTAAGGGTACACTCGGTCACACTATTCTCTCTAATTTCTCTTCTTATTGTTTTGTTAGTTTTTATAGTTTATGTAGGAGATATTTATTTTAATGTTACTCTTCTTAAAATATTTTCTTTTTCCTTGTTTCCCTTTCTCACTGGGCTATTTCCCCTGTTGGGGCCCCTGGCCTTGTAGCATCCTGCTTTTCCAACTAGGGTTGTAGCTTAGCAAGTAATAATGATAATTATAATAATAATAACAATAATAATGATTGGGGAAATGTTCACTGCAGGACAAAGGCCTCGGACATGTCTTTATTCATGTCTGAGGTTTGGTTAATTCATCACCACGCTAGCCATTGCGGATTGGTGATAGCGGGAGGCTAGTCTGATCGTCCAAAGAAAGCCTACCTAGTATGGGTAGCCCTTACTTGTACATCATTGTTTATCATGTTTATACACTTACCCTTTCATAACGTATAGGTATCCCCATTCAGAATGCGTGTATAAACATATATATATATATATATATATATATATATATATATATATATATATATATATATATTATATGTATATGTATCTATCTATCTATATATATATATATATATATATATATATATATATATATATATATATATGTATATGTATCTATATATATATATATATATATATGTGTGTATATATATATGTGTATATATATATATATAAATATATATGTATATGTATCAATATATATATAGTGTAATATTATTGCTATATATTTCTAAATTATTTAAGTTTTTATAGATTTATAAGGTTAAATATACTGTAGACTTATTGTTTTCCTGCTTTAATTGGTTGTCTTTTCACTGTTGGTTATGGTAGTGGTTATTATGGACTAACGGCTGTTTTATATTTTCAAGTGGTGTTGGTTACGTGGCTGCGCTCCTGCGTGAACGGAGTTTTGGAGGGGCTTTTTTTGAGGATGGTTCCTTAGTGTGTTTCTGAGCCTCCAACCTTGTAGGGCACGACATTTGTGATTGGATCTATATTATTCCACGCCTTTGCAGAGCCACATTGTGAAGCTGTTGAGCTTGTTTTGGATATCCTTTCTCTGCAGCAAGGACGCCATCATCCTACATTTTGTGTACTGCCCTTGGTTCAGTAAAAGCCAAGGGGACCTCTCTGTCCCAAGTTAATAATATTTATACCTATTTAAGTATCGTGATCACGACCTGTCAGCTGACGTCATTACTGGAGCTTGTGAAAGCCTTTCAATCAAACCAGCCATCGTCCACTAGATAGGGATATTTAGTTTGTATTTGTTAGGATGTTCTCACTTTTCGTTGGCCTTCTCCTTTCTGGACCCTCTCTCCATTTAGTATGCATGTGTTGATGACCTTTCTGTAATCGTGTAATTGTTTTCTTTTACAGGGAGTTAAGATTGAGTGTGTATCATTTATTAATGTATTATTGTGGTTCAGGTGTTATTTCTGTCTAGTTATTATGTATTAAGATTAAGGAAATTTTTGTGGTATTTTCTTTGTCCCCTTGAGTTGACTTTGCACTCGTATTGATGTTTGGATACTATTCCACCTTTAGTGGACTTAGTACTGTATGATGGTGAATACTATTTGATAAGTGTAGTGTTTTGTGTGGTGGTCAAAGCCAGCCATCACAATAGATATATATATATATATATATATATATATATATATATATATATATATATATATATATATACTGTATATATATTTGTTTGAATACACACACACACACCTCATTACTTAGAGGAGCAGATGTCAATGTCTCTGTGAGCACATTAGAAGAGACCTCAATCCTTAAATGTATATATATGGGAAGAGAGAGGGAGAAAATACATGTTCGTCATTAGGTAAGAGATAGGAGAGATAACTTAAAAGAGAATCTTCTTGATGTAAAGAGACAACCAATCTCTTAGTGGTGATAGTTCCGCTTACTTTGGTATGACGAACGGGCGTAGGGTTTCCCAGCCCCCTTCTCTTCTCATGTACTTCCTTTTTTTTCCCACTCGCTATTCGTGTGATCTCGCAGGTCGAGGCAACAAGTGAAATGCCAGGGGTCATAAATTCTGATGTAATCTCAATTAAGAGAGAGTTAATGTGCCCGCATAAACCATCGGGACAAACGCCCAACCAAGAAAACACCATCGTAAACCTACGCGAAGCTCAGATAAAATGTGGAGCCCTTCATTTTTTTCTTTCCAACACTTGCCTTCTCTGTCTAGTTAAAAAGAGCCGCTTGTTTGTTTTATTATAGTTCTTTTTTATGTATAAGTATATTTTCATACACAGGAGCAACACTTCGATAAGCGGATATTTTAAGTATACTCTTTTTATCTCGCATGGTGTCGAACAACCTTTTCTTATCAGCGCCAAAGAGAAATTTTTTTTTTCTCATCTTATTTGTGAGTAATCGATCTTCTAAATTCAGATTGGCATCTACGCTAACACCAATTTTTTTTTTAACTTTAAACCGTTCACTTTCATTTAGTCTTTTTCTTTATACAGAATCTGTAAAAGTGAATTTGTAAAAATTTTTTCTCGAATGTGTAAAGTTCTTATTTGTGGTTAATTATACATTAGTTTTTATCCTTATTTTTTTTCTAAACCTAATATTATTTTTTTATCTTAAATTTATTTTCTCTAATAAATTTGTTCTTTATGGAACTGATTTATCAATTAGTTTACAAAACTATAATTGATTCTTGGATACTACATAGCTTCACTTTATGGAGAAGTTTTTTCCTGTCGCATATTAATTAGTTGATTAATACATAATTCTTTTCAGTGTAAAGTTTTTGGGCTTAAAATTTGTAATGAAAGTGGGAAAAGTCAGCTTTCTTTATTTATGCTAAGCAGTTGTAAAAGGATTGTCGTATACACAGTAAATCCAAATATGAATAATGTGGAATTGATTGGGTCTACATAAAATCTTTGTATAGATAAATAAAAAATAACATAACGGCTTTTTAATAGCAAGATCTTTTAGAAATCACAGTGGTTTCTCTTGTTGAGTAACATCACTATTGCTGCCGAATGTTTATATATTTTCTTCACATGAATGATGGAACTTCCTATAACCCCAAATATTCTTGTTACTACTGTCCATTCAATCTACCTCTATCTTCCGTTGGGCTTGAAATATTTAATGTTACTATCACTATTATTCAAAAAGAGATTGCTCTATAAAATTTTTGGATAACAACCAACCGTAAAGTCTTTAATGTTTTCCAGTACGTTGGTGTAGATTTTCTTTCTCCACTCTCTGTCGCTCTTATCAAATTGGGTTGTTGAAATGAGTTACTCAAAAGACTAAATGTTTATATGGAATTGCTAGCAGAAATATTGTTGTATGCACTTTCTTTCGATTAATAAAGCCCTCTATGTTGCACGTTTCATGATTTGTTTGAAAATATTGGCAATCTGTTTCCAAAGTTAATGTTGGGATGATGCTCTCGTTAGGTAATTTCCAATCTATTATTTTATTTTTGACTTTTACTAGTTTTTCCAGCTTTAATCGAATGCGTAAGATTTTTTCATATGCAGTGGAAATTAATGTAATGAATTATTATTTCTTTTTTTATATTCTCTCGTTTCCTTAAACTGTATAACTACCGTCTAAATGATCGTTTTGTTTTCTAATTTATATGCTCTATTGCCTTCTGAGAATTTTTTTTTACTGTTGTCCTCTTTATTATTATTATTATTATTATTATTATTATTATTATTATTATTATTTTCGGCAATTACCGAGTCCCTTATTAACTACCCCAATTGACGTCGGTGACTGTTAGACATACCTCTTTCATGTTGTTCAAGTGTCTAATGCGTATACAATTCCGCCAATGCTATTTTGCTACTTTGATCATCAAGTAATGATACATCACTTTACCCTCTTATGGATTACATTTAATAAGGTTTCCGAACGCGTCCCTACCACTTTCTATACTTCAAACGTTGTATTATTATTATTATTATTATTATTATTATTATTATTATTATTATTATTATTATTATTATTATTATTATTATTATTATTATTATTATTATTATTCAAAGGGACTATTCTAAGGTAATTCTGGGTCGTAAGTTTTTCATCAATTTCTTTCAGAGGCTACCATGACGTTTCAAGCAAAATACCTATCTTATTCTTGAGAGTAGAGGCAAAGTCATTGATGGAGGCTATTCTTTTTTAATGTATTCGGCTCGTGCTGACGCCAGGAAAGGGCTAGGTTTTTTTTTTTTTTTTTTTTTTTTTTTTTTTAAATCACTGCTGGGCTTAGGAACTGTACTCTTAATTGCCTAGATCGCCAACCAGAGCAAGGTACCCTGTCAGGTTGTTGAGTAGATCAGGTAGCTACATGAAAGCTGTGCCCGTGCCATTGAAATTGATGCCGATGCCCTTACTATCTCTGTTGCTTGTTGATTGGTCATTGCACTCATTTGGGACTCCTGGTGTAACAGGGGTGTATTTAGGGGGGTATGAACATTTTCCCCACCTCTATATCCCCCTTGGACAATTTCCCCACCGGTCATTTTCCCCACCAGCTAAGTACAGAGGTGAAAAGTTTACCCACCCTGTATATTATAAGTACAAAACACTTCAATTATTAAATAAAAAAGGGAAACTTTCCCGTCCATTTTCCAGCCAAATAACCAGTTTATCATATGCCATGTGGGGAATAAGAAGTCTATACTATAGAGGGTGGGGAAATTAACAAATGGAGAAATTATCAATTTCTCCTATTATGACCTGGGAAGGTTTGTGACCTGGGAAGTGATATGTGCAGGTCTTTCCCCCGGCTAGGACTGTAACCTGGGAAGGGAGGTCCGGTCTGTGACCTGGGAACTACTAAGTTAAGTTAGGTGGGTTTGTTAGGTTCTGTGACCTTTTACAAATCTCAAAAGTGTTAAATAGTCACGTTTTGTCCTCAATTTTAGCACACCTAAAGTCCCAGGTTCCCACTTGTGTCCGTCAAGAAGGGTTGCGGGATCCATAACGAGAACGGCTTATTTGCAGTAGAAGTAAAGATCAAATTTGGATTTGCAATGCATGCAGTGTAATTAATTTAGTTGTCACCAAAAGACTTACTTTTTATTTCTTTACATGGCTTATAACATTATGGTGGGAAAAATGTCCTGTGGGGTAAATGTCAGTGGGAAGATGTCTCATGGGGAGAATGTCCTGGATCCGTATTTAGGTAGAGCTTTTATACCTTGAGGATGCACAGGCAGTGAATTTCCTGTGTAAATGGCCAATTATTTTGATAGGCAAAGCCATTTCCCTGATGATGGACAGTGTATAGTGACCCAAACACTTCACCTCCCCCCCCCCTCACAAAATCCCAGAAGCAGCCATACACTTCTTACTGGAAATCTGCACGAAGGCAGTCCAGTTTTTCACTCGCTGAGATCATACTTTCATGCAGAAGGGTGTCTTGGCTACTGGTTCTTCCTTAGGATTTTTATTCTCCGGTTTCTACATAGGCGTCGTGATGGAAAGCATAGTTTCCCAAATTAACAAACTTGACATATACCGTATATCAGGTATATAGATGATACCCTGAAGTAAAGTAATTGATGAGTGCAGCTGTCTACATTTTACATTTTAGAGCAGCCACGAAAGGTTTTCGATTTCGTAGATGCTCTTGTAATCTCAGTAGACTTTGCATAATCTACAACTGCATATTGAAAATCTACAAATCCAGGTTTGGGCTTCAATGGAGACGGCAATTCAGATGCAAAACCACTACATTGACTACTTCATCAACTGTAACACTCCTCCATTTGGAAGAGTGCCCATGAGGAACTGGACCAGGTAGCCCAAGGACTCATTAACAACCAGAACTTCAATAAGCAAGTCAACTGTCAGATAAAGCTAAGCATGGGAAGCTGATATGAAGGTCCTAACAATTTGCATACGACAGAACAGACAGCAACCCTATGTTATAAAACTTGTGTACACTGTAGATATTTGGATGACTAATGTGGCATCAGAGACATCATGAAATATGTCACCTATTGACCTCAAGAAAACAGGGAGAAGCATGGCATTATCAACCGATACCAATGCCACATGCGAGAATGCCTCAGAAAATATATCAGGATGGCATACTTGTATATCTCCAAGCATTACAAGGGGTAATCAAGTTGCACCACAAAAATATCTATGGTAGAGACATCAGGAGGGAGAACCTAGTTAAAGATATCAAAATAATTGCTAATGAACAGCTGAGTCGCTTTCTACGTATCTACAAGGCTCTCTTGATACAAAAAGAAAAGCCCTCCCTGAATAAAATCTAAGAAAGGTTCCTAATTTCCACCTACAGAAGAACGGACATTACAGCAGCACACAACCAAAATCAGCCGACTTCGACCCACCTGCTGTAATCATCGAAAATAGATATCAGCGTGAGAATAGTTCACGTGTCACATTAGCAGTCCCAGCGAGACTTTGACCAGTCAGCAAGCAGTTGAGAAAGTGGGACATCAGGAGAAACTGTAATGGTACCCTGACAAAGCTCCCTCATAGGTGACTGGTCTGCTCAGTGACAGTTATTCAGAGTATTACAC
>NC_090725.1:92435454-92450454 GCF_036898095.1 Palaemon carinicauda | reverse complement strand
ATTTTGCGGGTATAAACTGGTATAGAAAGACTGTAGTCACACTGGAGTGGAAGGACTCGTTTGAGGCCTTTGTTCCACTTTGAACTAGTCACGGCAGATGATAATTTATATATATATATATATATATATATATATATATATATATATATATATATATATATATATATATTTGTGTGTGATAATTTATCACATTTACTTGTAATTTTCATTTATTCCCATAAGCCACAAATACATCTTTATCAAATTCGCCATGCCTCGGGATCAGAGACCCAAGGAGGAAATTAACTTTATGATAATGTTATTATTACTAGCTTAGCTACAACCCTAGTTATAAAAGCAGGATGCTATAGGCCTAAAGGCTCCAACAGAGAAAATAGCCCAGTAAGGAAAGAAAACAAGGAAATAAATAAACTAACATCAGTAATGAACAATTAAAAGAAAATATTTTTGAGAACAGTAACATATATCTCATATATAAACTATAAAAACTTAAAAAAAAACGGAAAGAGAATTAAGATTGAATAATGTGCTCGAGTGTACCCTTAAGCAAGAGAACTCTGCCCTAAGACAGTGGAAGACAATGGTACAGTCGCTTTGGCAATAGCCAAGGCTAGAGAACAATGGTTTGCTTTTGGAGTGTCCTCCTAGAAGAGCTGCTTACCACAGCTAATGAGTCTCTTCTACCCTTACCAAGAGCAAAGTACCACCGAAAAGTTATAGTGCCGTAGTTAACCCCTTGAGAGAGGAAGAAATTTTGTAATCTCAGTGTTGTTAGGTGTAATATAACAGAGGAGAATGTGAAAAGAATAGCCAGACTATTCGGTGTATGTGTAAGCGACGGAAAAATGAGCCATAACCAGAGAGATGGATACAATGTAGTACTGTTTGGCCAGTAAACAGTCAAAGAACCCAATAACTCTACTGGTAGTATCTCATCGGGTGGTTGGTGCCTTAGCCAATCTACTAGCTTTTCGGTCGAACACGGACCAAGTTAAAACTGAGGATACAGTCGACTCCATTTTCACCACAAGGTAAAAATGGAGTTGCAAAATGTAGTCTACTGTATCCTCAGTTTCGACTTCATCATGGTTCGAATCCTTGGCCGACCAGAAGCTATTATCAAGATAAATCTCCTGTAGGTCTCTGATCCCGTGAAAGAGAGAATTCAATGTTAAGAGGTATTTGTGGCTTATATATATATATATATATATATATATATATATATATATATATGTATATATATATATATATATATATATATATATATATATATATATATATATATATATGGTTATGTATGTATATATGTACAGTACATATGTATGCATGTATGTGTATATATATTTGTGAATACTTATAGATTTATATATATATATATATATATATATATATATATATATATATATATATACATTGTATATATATTTGTGAATACTTATAGATTTATATATATATATATATATATATATATATATATATACATAAATATATACATATATACAGTATATATATGCATAAGTTTCTGTCTCCTTCCTTGTAAGTTCTCAGACTACTAATTAGGGAATTTTTTTGCAGTATTTAATCTATTCTCTGCTGCCGAGGCAGAGCGAATTCTATGTTAAAAGGTTTTGTGGCTTATGTATATATATATATATATATATATATATATATATATATATATATATATGTATATATATATATATGTATATATATATGTATATATATATATATATATATATGTGTGTGTGTGTGTGTATGTGTGTGTATATGTATACGTATGTATATACGTATATTTATATGTATGTTTTATGTGTTTATATATATATATATATATATGTGTGTGTGTGTGTGTGTGTATGCATACGTATGTATATACGTATATTATATGTATGTTTTATATATATATATATATATATATATATATATATATATATGCATAAGTTTTTATGTCTCCGTTGTAAGTTCTCAGAGTAGTAAGTTGGGAATTTTTTTCTATTGTATGAAATCTATTCACTGAATGATCATTGTGTCAAAATGCCAACTGATTAAATATGGATAGGGATTAGTAACCGATTTATAGTTCTTTTTATAATTATTACAGGTATATGGGTCAGATATCCCATATTTTATCTCTGAATTTAATAGATGATATTGCCCTTTCTGAGTGGGGATACCTTAACGTGGTGAAAGTGTTTACGTATCGCCATGATCAACAAAGCTGTACTAATCAATGCTACCCATAATAAGTTAGTTTTCTGTGAGCGGTTAGACCAAAATCTCCCACCATTACCAATCCCTACTGGCCAGCGTGGTTATGAAAACTGATCAAACCCCAAGCATGAATTGACATGTCTGAGGCCTTTGTTCTGCAGTGGCTAGAAACGGTTGCATTTATTGTTGTTGATTACCTTAACTTCTAATCTTTAACCCTTTCATCACTTCTGGAATGTAATAACCACTGTGAGGAGATGCTGCATCGAAGCGGTATACTTATGTAGTTTCAGTCATTAGTTGTAATCGAGATTAATTGAGTTAAGTTTATCGTTTGATGTGACATTCTATCGGTTTGCATGTTTTAGAACCGAGTAGACTGATTTTGTGTGTGTGTGTGTGTGTGTGTGTTTGTGTGTGTATAGAACATACGAATACCCTTTGCTGTAATTAATAGTTTGCATCTGAATCCAGGATTTACGTTTTACCATTTCTCATATTGTTGTTTCAGGGTGTGACGGATATTCATTTAAAGGAAATTTTATTATGCTGTTTTAAAGACATTAAAATCGCAGCTATTATATTGAAAACCATTTGATATAACTAACTCTCGTTAAATGTATTGTCAATGTTCATACTCTCATTGTGCGTTTTAGCTTTAAAAAAGGTTAGACCATCTGCATCAGCAGATTTTCATAAGTGATTCATAATGGAGCATTTTTGTGGTGTAAAAAGTAAATTACTTAAGTAAAAATAAAGGTTCTGTTTGAAAAGATAGTATAACACACTGAAGGCATGATGGATCTTGACGATCGAATTCTCGTCAGAAAAAATTGAAAATCTTAACATTGTTTCGTAATTAATGCGAGAGTGGTGAGCACTTGCTCGTGTTTTTTACACTATTTGTCTTATTTGCACTTTGCCGGATGGCACTTCTTGGAGACTATAACATCTGTTAATTATGATATTTACTCATACGAGTGTCATTGAGATATTTTTAGCAGTAATTACCTGGACTCCCAGGTAGTTGTGTCTATTCGCCCAGCTCGTAATTGTCATATAAACTAACTTGCAGATTGGTGATCGGTAGTTCAGGGTACTAGGCACACTTTAACACCATCAGTGTCTTCAGTTGCATAGTGCCTGAGTTGGACTATAGAAGCATAAAAGATCTCATGGTTAAACATTCTTAGAATTTTATTGAAGCTTATAAAATCCAACTACTATTATTGAGGAGGTTTATTGCGTGGACCGATTCAAAACCGTAATAGCATCATTTTGAAGAATGCTTTAAATTTCTAACAATGGGATCGTTTACCATATTTGATGGATATGTTAAAAGTTAACTGTATGAGTAAATTAGATAAAATATACCTGAAATAAATTTGTATTGAATAATCACCTAATTCAGCATCTAACAGTTAAAATTCAGCTGTTAATTTTAATCGATTATCTCATTATCATAAATAATTTTTTCTCCGGAACCTAATCGAATAACGGCGTGGAAAGCAGAATATTTTCTAATATAGCTTATACGTCTTCACCGGCAATTAACCAGGAAAAACAGAAGCAAACAGAAAAGCTTAACTTATTGAAAAAGCAGACAGGTGAACAAAGACTAAACAGGTAAGGCTATTTATGCATAGCCGGGTTACTTTCTCTCTATTTGCTCAAACCAACTGCGTGAAGTTATTACCAAATATAAAAAATTCCTCGTGCACTACATTTTGGCTGATTATGTTTTCTCGTCAAACACTAAAACGGAATATAGATTCGTACATTAAAGTTCAAGGAAAAGAGAACTGGAGTGACCGATCTTTATATTGATCGAAGGTCAAATATTCCCTTTGATTTATGCCCTTTTCCTGTTATTCAGATTTGGGCGTCATGCTATGCCTGATATATAAAAATAATTTGCTTTTCTTATATCATCGTTGGCAAGTTTCATTTAATTCATAATAATTACGGGATTATATAGCTGATTACTTCTTACAATTACTTTCCAAACGATGAAATTATATATATATATATATATATATATATATATATATATATATATATATATATATATTGTTTTAATTTTATTACTAGAGTATGATTTTAATTATTTTTAATTAGTATTGTTAGTGGCAGTCTATATATATATATATATATATATATATATATATATATATATATCTATGTATATATATATACATATATATGTATATATGTATGTGTATATATATATATATATATATATATATATATATATATACTGTATATATATTATATATATATTAAGTATATATTGTTTTAATTTTGTTACTAGAGTATTATCATAATTATTTTTAATCAGTATTGTTAGTAACATTAGTCGTAGTGTATTTTATCTGTTTCCTCATTTCCTTTAATCACTGGGCTATTTTCCTTGTTGGGCCCTTGTGCGTATAGCATCCTGTTTTTCCAACTGAGGTTGTAGCTTAACTAGTAATAATAATGATAATAGTAACAACAACAACAACAACAACAACAACAAGATCCAACCATAATTTAAATAATATAGAAAGCTACAAGCCCAGAAGCCTCAATAGGGAAAGTATTCCAGTGCTGAATAGAAACGGAGAGGCAAAGAACAATTTATTATATAAAAATATAGAGGAATGCAAATGTAAATAAATAACTGGAAACAATGCAAGTTCCACAGATTCTACTTTGAATAGGAAGACCTCAAAATATGGCCACAACTGAAATAAAACTGGTCTACCCGCCTGAATGTATTATAGTCACATCTGACATATTTTTTAAAACAATTTAAATTGTTACACATTATGAATACATTCGCAGTGTGTAGAATATAATAGTCAAGAGTGTTAGATATAGGAATTTATGATACAGACAGTGACAAATTATTTTCAGCGCATCTACAATCATAATTAAACTGGGATTTTTCTTTATTTGCTCAATATCTTTTTTCATGATGGGCCTAAGTTATGTTTGCTGTTTAGCGCTGGCGGTCAGCATAAAATCCATAATTGTAATTTTAATTGAATCCTGTTTATTATTGCCAAGCCCCTTTTTGTTTACATTGTCTTTGGGTAGTACTCTCTTTCTTGAGGGTACACTTGGGCACACTTCTTCTTCTTCTCTGTCTACATCTTTTCCCACTTTTATGTGGGGTCGATGTTTCTGATCAGCTTTCTCCATCTACCTCTGTCCCACACCTCATCACCGGTTAATCCCTTTGATTGAAGGTCATCCTTGATACAGTCCACCCACCTTCTATTTGGTCTCCCTCTCCTCGTTCCCTGTACCTCCATTTCCATCACTCTCCTCCAAATATACTGTTCATCTCTTCTCATGACATGACCGTACCACCTCAGTCTACTTTCTTGGATCTTATCTGAGAGTTTTCTAACTCCTGTGGTACCCCTAATTACTTCATTCCGTATCTTATCTCTTCTTGTCACCCCACACATATATCTCAACATTCTCATCTCTGCCACATCCACCTTCTTCTCTTCTGTCTTCTTTATTGCTCCATACATCATTGCTGGTCTCACAACTGTCCTGTGTACTTTACCTTTCAACTTAACCCCTATTTTGCTGTCGCATAGTACTACTCGCACTTTTTTCCAATTCTTCCATCCTGCATGTATTCTGTGGTTTATTTCTGCCCCCAAATTACCATCCTCTGCAACTTTTGATCCTAAATACTTGAAATTTTCAACTGCTTTCAATCTCTCTCCTTGTAAACTAACTTCCCCGTTCTCGCCATTTTTCAATCTCAAATACTGTCTTTTTCCTGCTGATCTTCAATCCCCTATTTTCCATTTCTCTTCTCCACTCCTCCAGTTTCTCTTCTACTACCTCCTCCTCATGTTTTTTGGGTTTTGATATTTAATATATGAACGATTTATTTAATGTTGTTACTTTTCTTAAAATATTTTATTTTAATTGTTCATTACTTCTCTTGTAGTTTATGTATAATTACTCTCCTTGATAAGGTACTTTTAGATATACATTTTTTTTTGTCTAGATTGCTTTTGTTAGGCGTATTTTATAATGTTGTTGAATAATTTCTTTAGTTTATTATCAAATATTCTTACTTAGTATCCATTAACCAAGAAAAGTTCTTATGAAATTCTTATGTCAGGAATCCTCCATACTCTATGTAGGAAGAGCTGCAAGTGTTCATCTTAAAATAGTAAAATGTATAACTGATGTGATTGAGGCTTATTCCGACATAATTTTATTTTCAGTATGCTGTAGTGTCAGTGGTACTCTGTTCTTTTACCAGCATTGCTAGTGCATTTGATCTAATTAAGCTGGTAGTTTAGTACCAGCTTTTGCCATATTGTTCTCTAGTCTTGGGTAGTGGCTTAGCCTCTATACCATGATCTTTTATTGTTGTGGGTTAGAGTTCTCTTGCTTGAGGGTACACTTGGGGCACACTATTTCATCTTATTTCTCATCCTCTTGTTCTTGGAAGTTTATTTAGTTTATATATGAAAGATCTAATTTAATGTTGGTACAGTTCTTAAAGAAATTTTTTTATTGTTTATTATTTCTCTAGTAGTTTATTTATTTCCATAGGAAAGTATGAAATGTTATTTATTGAACAACTTGGGCAATGGTGTTCAATTGCAACCTTACCCTCTTCTTGCAATAGATATTATAGACAAGAAGTCCGGCATTTTCATGTTTGAATAAGGGATGATTAGTGTTGACAGTAATGGTATGTCCTTTTGAAGCCCAAAAAGCGTATTTTATATTATTTTCCATAATTCTGAAGTAAATACAGATCAAACTAGCAGTATTCCAGCAGACATTGCTGCGATGTTTCCATTGGTGTAAATGTGTAAATGGTTCGAAAAGGAATCGTAAAGTTCTTACAAGGATGGTTTAAACTAAAAGATTATTCCAACAAGGACTATACTGTACCTGTGCATTTATTGCTTTATTATTGGTTAGTTAGTTTATATGGATTTATCGGGCTATTATATATATATATATATATATATATATATATATATATATATATATGTATATATATATATATGTGTGTATATATATATATATATATATATATATATATGTGTGTGTGTGTGTGTATATATATATATATATATATATATATATATGTGTGTGTGTGTATATATATATATATATATATATATATATATGTGTGTGTGTATATATATATATATATATATATATATGTGTATATATATATGTATATATATGTGTGTTATATATATATATATATATATATATATATATATATATATATATATATATATATATATATATATATATATATATATATATATATTCTTTAACGATTTGATCACCGGTAACTTTTTGTATCAAATATGTGAGCAGCTCTCCTGTTTTGTTCAATCAAAAAAAAAATTCTGTTATTTTAATTCATTACTTATTAAAAGCTTTATTACTGTTAATATTATGTTCATTAAATGCCTAAAAAATCGTTGCCTAATTGAAATGCATGACATTAAATGAGTCTATTACGTTTTCAAAAGCACCGAATGAAAATTAGATGTATTAGTATACGGTAAAATATCGGTTCATGGTATAAAGCTAATGCACTGATGACTATGAAGAATTGATTGAATAAAAGTCATCCATTTAACTCACGATATCGTAATTTTCTCGTGCATATTGTGGAGAGAGTTAACCTATTTTAGCGTAATTTACAATCTGAGTTACATTTTTTTTCTTCTTAATTATAGCTTGTTAAAGTTATGTAAGTCTTAGGGCTCATTATGTTGTGATTAAGAAGAAATAATTTCCAAGTGGATATTCCACACATTCGTGACGTGAGTCATTGCATTGAGGGTAAAACATTTCTATATTTTCTGAATTATAAAAAGGTCATACAAAATTAAAGGTAAAAATTCCCTTGCCTTTCCATCACCAATACAGTATTATTTTAATCAGATTTGAACATATTAGTATTAAATTTCTCATTGATGTATTTCATGGTGAAAAATTTTTTAACACATCTGACTTGGCTTGCTATTTACTAAAACATTTGATGCTCTGTTCACATGTAGATATTTCTCTTCGAAGTATTGTTTTCATCAGGAGAAAACTCCAATTCCTGGGTGACAGCGACCTGCCACGCGTTTCAAATAATAAGCATAAATTATTGGTATTTACTTTCTGTAACTCTGTTGTGATTCATGTTTTTTATTGCGCCTGTCACATAGTTTACTCATTTGGATCTAATAATTTTGTTAACATAAACCTTGGAGTAGGAAGTAGTATGTTTACTAGACAGTAATCAACCCGGTATCCAGTAAACCACTTCAAGACTTTGCACTATACCATATATTTCAAACCTTAGAAAATTTGTGAATCGATTTGGTGTCATGAAGACTTTTCTTAATCTTTATGATTTAGTGCTGTCAAAAAAGAAAAGAAAAAATCATGACTTTCATTGCTCATGTTTTGTATGGACATAGATTATACTATAAAGTAGAAAGAGAAATTTAGCTTATAGTATTTAGGAATTAAAACATTATGATTATGCAAACGAGACTAGGGGCTATTAGTCTACTATTAATCTAAAGAATACTTCTTTTCTCCGAGATAGCCTTCAAGAATTATACTAAAATATGGTTAAAATTCGAGTAGCTGTACATATACTGCTCCCTGAGTAGTTGCAATAGCTAATGGGATACCAAATTTAAAAGGTTGCTAGATTTTATTTATTTAAGTTTATTGAATGGGGCATATTTATCAGCATTCGTATTATCAGTACAGTATACTTTATAAGAAAGCATTGAAAAATAAAAAATCTTATTATTTTGAAAATAAAAGATTTTGTCAACCTATTTCCTATTTTAATGTGTATTGTCTTCTACAATCCAAAAGTTAGATCAACACCTCATCTCAACATCTACCTATTCTCCCATATTCATGCACTTGAACTGCCTAATAATCTAATTCAAGTAATCTATTTATATATATTTTATATAGATCTTGTTACTTTCCTTGCTTCGATTGCCTTGCCATCATCCAGTACACTGTAAATACTGATGTTTATTCTTCCTGGAGTACTCTGTTATTCATTACAACACTCCCGCTTATAATATCTTGCTACTTTATCATAAATTTTTCTAAAAGCTTCACAAATTGCTAGTGATTCTCATTAATATTACCTACCAACACTCAATAATAACAATTACCACTTCACATGCTAGCTCATACAAATTTGAAACTATCAATTGCTGCAACTTTCCCTTTTTAACAGCACCTAACATATATCAGCAACCAATAAAACCCCTTCACCCTCGATTCTCTTACTTCACATCATTAATTCTAATTGTACCTGCGTATTTTGTATTTTCTCACAAGGATGGTGAGGTTACAGCGACCAAAAAAACTAACGAGTTTGAGCGGGACTTGAACTCCAGTCTAGAATTCGCCAGTCAGGGTCGTTACCGTATCGCCCACCACAACCCCTTTGGTATAAAAAGGTGCTTACTGCTCGATTATTTCTTTATGTATGTTGCATAAGAATTTTCATAATTCTGACCATCCTTTACATTCAGATCTTCCTGGACAGCACTACGATGTTCGTAATACTAGGTATGCAGTTAATTCTAATAGTCAGGTCTTCTCCATCATGAGACTTTAGAAGTTTTATTCCAGCTGTGGCAAAGTTGTGAAATGATCTTCCTAATCGAGTAGTTGAATCGGTAGAACTTCAAAAGTTCAAACTTGTAAATATTGTTTTTATGTTGAACATGGTGACGTAAGTCCTTTTATAGTTCATAATATGAACTATAAAAGGACTTATTATATGAAAGATCGGTTTTAATGTTGTTACTATTCTTAAAATATTTTATTGTTTTAGTGTTGTTAATGCTCTTGAAATATTTCATTATTACCTTTCATTTAGTGAATTTATTTTCATATTTCTTTTTCCCACTAGGCCTTTTCCCTGTGGGACCCCTCGGGCTATAAGCATCCTGCTTTTACAACGAGGGTTGCAGCTCAGCTCAAGATACATACATACATATATATATATATATATATATATTATATGTGTATGTGTGTATGTGTATAAATAGATACTTAAATGTATGTACAGTAGATGTATATATATATATATATATATACATATATACGTAACATGGATACAACCATTATTTCTGTAAATGTACAATCCATGTGAGCACGCAACCAGTAGTCCTATGGATTATTTTCGTTATTTATGCAAGATATACCTGACGTAAATGCCATGAAGATATGAGAGTATAATGATCACAAGTATTGATTACCGTGCATTATTAACGGACACAAGGAAACTTGCTGATAGTGCGTAGGCTTGGTAAATTAAGGAAAAAGTAAATTAATTATTCCCTAAACAACAGTTATAAAGAAAGAAAAATTATAATTATTATTATTATTGTTATCATTATTTTTGTTGTTATTATTATTGTTATTTTATTATTATTATTATTAGTAGTAGTAGTAGTAGTAGTAGTAAATATATATATATATATATATGGATAAATATCAACACAACATCGTGTTCAAATAGAAATAAATTTCTACCTCATACTTGGGATCGAACGTTAGCCCCTTTCATTAGAAGGGGCTAGCGTTCGATCCCAAGTATGAGGTAGAAATATATATATATATATATATATATATACACACAATAACAACAAGAGCAGTAGTATCTAGTCCACTGCAGGACAAAAGCCTCAGACATGTCAATTCATGTAAATTAATTATTCACTAAACAACAGTTATAAAGAAAGAAAAAATTATAATTATTATTATTATTGTTATCATTGTTATTGTTGTTATTATTATTATTATTATTATTATTATTATTATTAGTAGTAGTAGTAGTAGTAGTAATATATATATATATATATATATATATATACACACATACACACACACAATAACAACAAGAGCAGTAGTATCTAGTCCACTGCAGGACAAAAGCCTCAGACTTGTCAATTCATGTCTGGGGTTTGGACAATTTTCATCACCACGTTGGCCAGTGGGGATTGGTAATGTTGGGAGATTTTCGTCTGACCGTTTATACCAAACCAACCTAGTCATATTTTTTTTTTTTTTTTTTTTAATGAGGCAAATTTGCACCGACTCACAGGGGTGCCCTTTCAGCTCGGAAAAGTTTCCTAATAGCAGATTGGTCGGAAGTATATTTGTCGGAATAGCATCATTGTTTTTAAATAATTGTCAAGTAATGTGAATCGAAACTTATTTACTAACCTAAATTTCTACCTTAGATATATGTTATGCCAATAGATAATGTTAACTATTAAAGATATAAAGTATTGTGATGGAAAATCTAAATTTGATAACACCCGCTGAAGTCAACGACAGGAGCTTATTTTCGGATGCATGCTACGTAATTTTGTAATTTTTAACATATTTTAACACAAATTGGGATAAATTACAATAAAAAAGAAAAACATGTTATTATAAACCTCCTTTGAATACCAGAATCTATTAAAATCAAGGAATTATTGAAACTTACTATAGGCAAATATTCGGTGAGGTAAAAGGAACAGCGTACTGTCAAACACGGTTGTAACTCAGGGAAATTATGAATTCGTTTAACTGTGATTTTTATGCAACTCCACAGTATCATTAAACCGAAAATATTGCTATTCATAAAATAACCTTTACGAAAAAATAACATTTGCCTCATAAAAAAAAAAAAAAATAGTAAAGTATGGGTGGCCTTAATTAGTACAGTTTTGTTGATCGTTGCGATACGCAAACCTTTTCACCAGCTATTACATAATAAGGAGCATCTCACCATTCCATGTTTGCCAACGGTTATATAAGCGGGTGAGCAACCTGGAGAAGTTGTGAGAACTTTGAGTGTGGATAAATGGCCCCCTAAGTCTCGAGGAAGTCTCTGGCAGCAGGGTGACGGATTGGGTTTAAGACGATAGGCGAAATGTCTTTTCGGCTTCTACTCCTGACGCCTGGCGGATGATCTTATTAGAATTAGTAAGAATCGGCAGGGGACACTTGCCTTAATTAGATAGGCACTGCGCATCACAAGGAACTGGCCATCCTTTGATGAATCTAGCCAATGAATCCTCTATGGGATTCGTCAGTCAGTGAGACGAGTATCGAAATCTAACCAGTGTTTTTGAACAAGGTTTGTGAATGTGCCAATCAACTGGATAATTCCATATGTTATTATGTACTAAAATGACATTACTTTTTTCTTATATTATACGTGTGATTTAAAATTTGTTCTTCTAATGATTTCCCAGATTGTCCAATATAAGAATTCCCACATCTACATGCTATCTTATAAGCTATACTTTCATTAATGTCAGATGTGTTACAAATTAGAGTTCTGCCAATGGTATTCGGATAAGAAAATGTAGCATTAATCCCCAGCAATCCTAGAGGAGTGATTATAGACTCAAAATTAAGATGGTATGGAAAGGGCAGGAGATTTGGTTTACTTATCCTATTCTTTTTGGTCAATTAAAAAGTATTTCTGGCAAGTGTTAAGCCTTTGTTCAAAAACACTGATTTTATAGAGAGAAATGTCATTGAAGCATCGTGTATATTTTATAATAAAATAAGAATATTAGTTTCTCTCCAGGCATATATAAATTGCATCCTTCTATTTTACACAGGATAAAGTGTCAATACAAACTTAAAAATATTATTCAAACGTTATTGGTTTGTTTTGTAAGTGCTGGTCAAGGTTTCTATTACTTGTTTTCCTGTTAATTTGTAACTTCAACTTTTATTGGTTTTATCTTCATGGAAAGTGACTTTTTCCTGTTAGGTAGAAATAATATATTTTTATTATTTATGATTTGAAGCCCTTCTTGTATGTACAAACTTGTGTATTTATTCTTTTCATTATAAACGCTCTAAGAAAAAGTCCAGTGGCGGACAAAACTGTAGAGGATTGCTACATATGCTCATAATCTTTTAATTTTCTTTATGTGGACTACCATATATATATGTCTGTAGGTATGTTCGTGAGAAATAGTATAAATGACAAGAAAAAAAAAACAAAAGAATGCTGTTATCATGTACCTTATAGTTATGGGCGTTTGACGATTAAAGTTTGGAAAAGTTCCTCATGGCTCCCAAATGTAAGACGCAAGTGTTTTCGTGAAGAGTACTATGCTCTCCTTTTTTCCTGTCAAACCTCTTTCACTGAAAATTATTCCTCGCGAATCGTTTCATCTTGGCATATGACTTAAAAATTTTAATAGAATTTGTGTTGTTCGAGTAATTTGCATGAATAATCCATGATAGTTACGAGTGCATGGATTACAAGGCCATGTGAAGAACTCAATAAAAAATGACATCATCCACACCCACAACAATGGAAAATGCATCCAAGTGAACTTTTGTCATCTCTTTTGCAATATAATAATATTATGGTCTGTTATCTCCTTATTGCTACCTTCTAATTTTCGGATTTTATGCTTGCTCTTTGCTGGCCCTACTTGAATTATTTACTCGAGTACATGACGTGATTGTAAGCTCTCTATTTTGATCCGTTCTCTCCTCCAGAGTATTTAAGATTACTGAATTGGTCCCTTAGCAAGAAGCAAGACAACAAATTAAGTTTCTTATTTGTCTTTCCGTTTCTGTTTCAGTTGCAGAATGATATCACACATCTCCCCCATATAATAAAGAGCAAGTGTTTAGCTCTCTCTCTCTCTCTCTCTCTCTCTCTCTCTCTCTCTCTCTCTTTTATATATATATATAAATATATATATATATATATATATATATATATATTTCATTATTTCTTTCCTATCACGCGGAGCGGCAGTGCCAAACTTGGGACTACTCGATGTCTCTCCATCCATCGAGTAGAGGATGGAAGAAATATACCCTGGTGAGACGGGGTACCCCAAGACGTAGATAGGTAAGGGGGGTAGGTGGAAAGGGTTGAATCTGTGTATGTGTGTTTGTTCATACCCATCTAAATATCTAGCAGTCTCATATATATATATATATATATATACACATATATACACACATATATTATTATTATTATTATTATTACTAGCCAAGCTACAACCCTAGTTGGAAAAGCAAGATGATATAAGCCCAGGGGCTTCAACAGGGAAAAATAGCCCAGTGAGGAAAGGAAATAGGGAAATAAATAAATGATGAGAGTAAATTAACAATATATCACTTTAAAAACAGTAACAGCGTCAAAACAGATATGTCCTATATAAACTATTAACAACGTCAAAAACAGATATGTCATATATAAAGAATAAAAAGACTCATGTATATATATATATATATATATATATTCATATATATATATATATATTTATATATATATGTATATATATTTATATTTATATATGTGTATATTTATATATATATGTACTGTATATATTTATATATATATGTACTGTATATATATATATATATATATACACACACACATATATATATATATATATATATATTCACACATATGTAGTAGGTTGGCCAGGGCACCAGCCACCCGTTGAGATGCTACCGCTAGAGAGTTATGGGGTCTTTTGACTGGCCAGGTAGTACTACATTGGATCCTTTTCTCTGGTTACGGTTAATTTTCCCTTTGCCTACACACGACCACACTGAATAGTCTGGCGTATTCTTTACATATTCTCCTCTGTCCTCATACACTTGACAACACAGATTATCAAACAATTCTTCTACACTTAAGGGGTTACTACACTAATTGTTCAGTGGCCATTTTCCTCTTGGTAAGGGTAGAAGAGACTCTTTAGCTATGGT
>NC_090725.1:92427954-92430454 GCF_036898095.1 Palaemon carinicauda | reverse complement strand
CAAGTAGTTATATGTCTGACAATATCTAAGGGTGACCGGAAAGAAATGTATGTATATATTTATATATGGCTAGACACCAAGATATATGCGAACTTATAAGTTTGTATATATACATATATGCTTTACTATATATATATATGTATATATATATATATATATATATATGTATATATATATATAATATATATTTATATATATAATACTGTATATATGTACATATACAAAGCTTTTTATTTACACACACATATACATATATATATATATATATATATATAAATATATATGTATACATATATACATTTATATATTTACATCTACATACATAATACAGTATATATTTACATATACAAAGTTTTATAATTACACAAACACACACATATATATACACACATATATATACACACATACATATACACACTTACATATATATACACATACATATATATACACAGTATATATGTATATATACATACATAGTACCTTAGTTTACACGTAACTAAATACAACCAAACTGGTTTACAAGCGTAAATATTCAAATCGTTTTACGATCATTGCATCCGTCTGTGAGGCAAATTTCCCTTTGTATGCACATTTTCTGTCGTCAAATGCTAATGAGACTAGTAGGAAATCAGTCACGTGGGGCCCATAAACTAGACATGCAGTGTTCACTCTATGATCATGTGATATTCACCACATTTTCTTACAATTCTATGGAAAATGCAAATGCAGTCGTCTCTAGATAGGTTCTGTGTCAACATTTTATGTACAAGTATAAAAAGAATTATGATCAAGTCTTCATTTAATTGCAAATTAAGATTCTCTCAGTGATAGTGAATGTGATTCAAGAGAAATACTCCTTCCAAGCAGTAACCCTCTTTTCCTCCTCCTCCTCCTCTTTGACCTGTCCGGTCACACTTACACGGACCACGAATCTACTCAAAGGTAGAGTGCAAGTTAATTTGTCAATATTTTTTTCATTGTGAGTTTATAATTTGCTTTCATTTTTGGTGTTAAGATTTTTAATTTTTTTTCACTAAATTCCATTAAAAACTTGAAAAAGGTACACTTATGTGTATTAATGATTTGTGGAACTAATTCAGTAAATTTATATTTATGGGAAAAATTGTTTTGCAATACGAGGATTTTAGGTTATGAGCTTGCTCTTGGTAGGAATTCAACCAGTAAGCTAAGGTACTACTGTTATGAAAATATATAGTATGCTTATTCTAAAGAGACTGGAGAGAAAGATTGATGAAAAGCTGAGAGATGAACAAGCAGGATTTAGAAAACGTAGCAGTTACACTGACCAGATTTTCATTTTGAGACACTTGTGGACTATGAAAAAACCTTTGATAGTGTGCACCGGCCAATTTTATGGAGAGTCCTGCGTTATTGTGGAATTTCTCTTGAACATGTAAATTTGATTAAGGCTGTCCATGAGCATAGCATGTGCAAAGTTAATGTTAGTGGAGTCGTATCAAATGAATTTCCAGTGAACAGCTGAGTACTCCAAGGAAATGTGTTGTTACCTATGTTGTTTATCTTCCTCATGGATTATGTGATGTGCATAACAGTCGGAGATGGTGGAGGAAAATTGGACTGGATTGGTGATAGGAAATTAACATACCTAGAGTATGCTGATGATGCTGTCCTTGTTAGAGGATAACCACGGGATTTGCAGTTCTTACTTACGAGGTTGGGCTCAAGATAAAGAGAAAAAAACAGAGATGATGAGAACGGAGTATGCAATAGAAGATGAAATTTCATTGGAAGGAGAAAGGGTTAATGAGGTAGAATCATTTAAGTATTTAGGAACTATGATCTCTAATACATGGTCTTTAGAAGTAGAGTTTAGTGAAAGATTGATGAAAAAACAAAGTAGAGTTTAGTGAAAGATTGATGAAAAAACAAAGTAGAGTTTAGTGAAAGATTGATGAAAAAACAAATCAGAAAATGGTTAGGTTAAGTAAAATGAGAAAATCAAATGACCTGAGATTACATATGAAAATTTGGCTATATATCAGTTTAGTGAGATCGGTGTTCCTATATGGACATGAATCATGGTATGACAATGAAATAACCTCCAATATATTTAGTAGATTTGAGGACGAAGCCCTCAGAAGGATATTTGGAGTTAAATGGCAGGACAGGATTAGAAATTAAACTATAAGAGAGATTACTCCAGTGCCATATGTGGATGAGATCGTGAGGAGTGGTAGATGAATATGTTAAAGGCATCCTTATTGTACTCCTCAAGAGAGATTAGTGCACCAAAAATTCAGTTGGTCTCCAGAATGCACTAGAAGAGTAGCAAGACACACGTATACATGGCTGAGGACTATATCGCGCGAAGTAGGAGATAATGAATAAAGAAGTATTAAGTTAAAAGCTCAAGTATGAGACGACTGACGAAATCTAACCGAGGCCTTTTGCATCAATAGGCTTAGGAGATGATGATGATTTATAAATAACAGACGCAGTCGTTTTATATTTCATTTCT
>NC_090725.1:92400454-92425454 GCF_036898095.1 Palaemon carinicauda | reverse complement strand
GTAGGGGAAAGGAAAACGGGGTGTCGAATTATTATTATTATTATTATTATTATTATTATTATTATTATTATTATTATTATTATTATTTACTTACTTACTAGGCTACAACCCTAGCTGGAAAAGCAGGATGCTATAAGCCCAAGGGCTCCAACAGGGAAAATAGCCCAGTGAGGAAAAGAAAAAAGGAAAATAAACTATTTTAAGAGGAGTGACAACATTAGAATAAATATCTCCTCCATAAACTATAAAAACTTTAACAAAACAAATGGAAGAGAAATAAGATAGACCTGTGTGCTCGAGTGTATCCTCAAGCAAGAGAACTCTAACCCATGACAGTGGAAGACCATGGTACAGTGGCTATGGCACTACCCAAGACTAGAGAACAATGGTTTGATTTCGGAGTATTTTCCCAGAAGCGCTGTTTACCATAGCTAAAGAATCTCTTCAACCCTTACCAAGAGGACGGTGGCCACTGAACAATTATTGTGCAGTAACTCCTTGAGTGAAGAAGAACTGTTTGGCAATCTCAGTGTTGTCAGGTACATGAGGACAGAGGAGAATATGTAAAGAATAGCCCAGGCTATTCAGTGTGTGGGTGGGCAAGGGGAAAATGAATCGTAACCAGAGAGAAGGAACCAATGTAGTACTGTCTGTCTGGCAATCAATCTAGAATTGATTGTTAGAAAATTTTTCAATCTGTTTGAATATATTGATTGATTATCTTGCATACTATGATAATTGATTAGTATGTGAGAAATGTTGAATAGAAGTAATGAAAATCTTGTGGGATCAAGAAATTGAGATCGATAGTTTGGTGAATAATGGGTATAATGTTTGACAATGATGGAAACATTGTGTCATATGCACATTGGTATGCAGGACAAATACCTCCGGCATGTCCAGTTCATGTTTGGAGTTTGACTAGTTTTCATCACCACGCTGACCGCTGCAGATTGGTGGTGGTGGGAGATCTTAGACTGATCTCTCATAGCAAATCAACTTAGTATGGGTGGCCTTGACCAGTAAAGTTTTGCTAATCATGGCAATACACAAACCTCTTCACAACGTTAAATTCCCACTCGGATATATATATATATATATATATATATATATATATATATATATATATATATATCTATATATATATCTATATATATATATATATATATATATATATATCTATATATATATCTATATATATATATATATATATATATATATATATATACATACTGTGCGTGTTTTTTTCTATATATATATGAATATATATATGTGTGTGTTTCTATATATATATATATATATATAAATATATATATTGGACTGGATTGGTGATAAGAATTTAGCAGACCTAGAGTATGGTGATGATGCTGTCCTTGTTAACAGAACGCCACAGAATTTGCAATGCTTGCAAATCTCCAATAGATTTAGTATATTGGAGAACAAAGCCCTCAGAAGGATATTTGGAGTTAAATGGTAGGACAGGATTAGAAATGACACTGTAACAGAGATTACTCGAGTGCCATATGTGTATGAGATCCTGATGAAGGGTAGTTGGAGATGGTTTGGGCATGCTCTTCGCACTCCCCAAGAGAGGTTAGTTCACCAAACGTTCAGCTGGGCTCCAAAAGGCACTAGAAGAGTTGGAAGACCCAGGCCAACATGGGTGAGGACTATGAAGCGAGAAGTAGGAAATGATGAACGGAGAAGTATTGAATTAATAGCTGAAGATAGAGACGACTGACGAAATCTAACCTAGACCTTTGCGTCACTAAGTATTCTTTTCATCAACTTGATGCCTTTTCTCTTTATTGTTTTGTCAATTTTTTGTCTGATTGTATTTACGAATTCCATTGGATTTTAGTTTGTTTATTATTTTTTATATTTCTGCTAATTCTATTTCATCTGTCTTAGATTTTAACCTCATTCCCAATCATTTCTTTATTAGGTTTTTGGTGTTTTTTGGTAGAGTTGCGTGATCTTGTTTAGGAACTTTTCCTCATATTTATTTTGCTGATTGCGATAGAATTATTTTTAAAAATTATTGTTCATTTCTTTTTTACTGGCTTGCATTTCATCATGTAGCTATGGATAAACAAATTGTATTGCTAAACTTAACCCGTCAGATTTTTCTCTTATTATTACAGTAGTGTTTATTTTCTTTCTAAAAATTAATTTTTATCTTTCTTTCCATAAACCTAGACAAAGTTTACTACTCATCTTTCTATGGTCGCTTGACTTTAGCTTGTTTAACACCTGTATCTTTAACTAAATTAACTTTCTCAATATGAATAAAATCAAGTTGCTTTATAGTTTCTCCATTTGGGTCTCTCCATGTCCATTTTGTATGTTCCTTTTTATAAGAAAAAAATAAAAAAGAATGTTTTCATGATTTTTATATTGTTTCTTTCATCAAATTCTACTAGCATGTCTCCTTTGTCATTTCTTGTGCTGTCTATTCCAATTTTACATACAGCTGATTCTCCTTAGATACCTCCAGATCTTCATGAAAAGTTTCTATTTCTTCCTCCATGGGATTTTGTTGATGCGTACATTTGATGGGTCTTCAGTTTATACTACTTATTTAGTATGATAACCAATCTTATAATTTTATCACTAATACTATAAAATTGCTCTGTTATCTGCAAATTTTTTATTATTAAGAAAACCCACTCCGTTTTCTGCGTTCCTTTAAAGTCCTCTGAAGCAAAATATATGCCCCTCTTTTAACTTTATATGAGATTCCTGCCATGGTTAGATGTAATACTATTGAAGGAATACATTATTAAAACAGAGAAACAGCTATTCCCAAAGTTTGAGTAGCGAGACGAGATTCGACAACCATAGTGTTTGGTTGAAGCTGTCATCATTTCACTGTTGTCAGCATTTTGGAAATAAACCGAGCCTCGAGGAAGAGTGCCTGCAGCGATTAAGGAACTGTATTGTTTGGACCAAGTTGTCATTGCTTTAATCAGTGGAGTCTGCATATTTTGACAAACAGAGCCTCGAGGGATATCCTTGTTTATGAAGAATGTCATCATGGGTGGGCACGTGCTGTGCTTTTGTTATGACATTACACGAGGTCAAGATTGCATCAGAAGTTTGTTCTAGAAGTTTCCAAGGCATGATTGAAATGGGTGTTTTTGAGGAAACCAATCAAGACGCAGAATTGTCGAAAAAAATGCTGTATATGGAAATGACAACTGCTCATCGTAATTAGCTCTACCCATACATGGGTATATAAACTTCAGGAAGAGATTGTCCAGATGAGATGATCAGGACATAGGGCAAGACGAGATAAGAAGTAGAAAAGACAAGAAGTCTGACAGAGCCAATTTCCAACCTTCCCATCAGACGACAAAGGCCTATCTCCAAAATCCTGTTAAGGCTGACAAGAAGAGACAAATTGAAGTTTCCAACCTCCTTACTTCTGACGAGAAGTAGCTAACACTGCCTGCAGCCTAGCCTTAGTTCTACACTATCATCGAATTCTTGGAGAAGACTTCTGATGTCCCATCTTCATGCCATCTTTCTGTGGATTGGCACTTTTGGGATACTTTGATCTGATCACCCACATCAAAGCAACATAGTATGGGTAGCCCTGTGTGATGTCAGGGGAGAATTTCACATTGAATAAGTTATTATATGTATATGATTACCTATTTTATAAGTTTTGTTCATTAATTAAATGATATAAAGACAATTAAGATTAGTTGGTTTCGTAAAGAGTTATTGTAAAGAGAGAGACTAGAATAGTGAGAGAGATGGAGTGTAAAGGCATTGTGGGAGTTTAATGTTGACGTTGTAGTTTTTATAGACATAAAAAATCGCCCAGCACAGAACCTTAGCGATGACTCACTTACAGTATATGAGTAATTGTCATGCGCTGCTTGTCAGCCCAAAAGAAGTCTTGCAAGAAGCTGGTAACAATGACATCACCAGGACATCAAGCACGATGAATGACGTAGACATTACGTTCGAAGAGGGGACCAATAAAACACAAGTACAGTCACATGACGTGACGTAATTTGCCACACCTAGATTGGCCTGCAGAAGACGTTTGCGAGGAAGCAGGAAAGGCTCTTTCCTCTCAAGCAATCAAAGTGAAAGGTTCCCCCTTCTCCCCCATCTTGGGGCGTGGCCAACACACCAAGTTCCGACATGAAAGGTACTTTATTCGCTTCAAGAGATGCGGTTAAGTTGGCCGCAAGAAATAGGAGAGAAGTCCAGTTGGAGATTCCCTTTTGCCTTGCAACAGAGAGGTGGATAAATAACTAACTCTTGCCCGAGACGAGGTAGGAGGACTTTTTCAATGTGTCTATTTGGAGAACACCTGTCTGATACCGAGTTCCCTTCCTGCCTGAAACGGGAACTCATGGATTCTGCAACCCACAGAAAATAAAAGTTCCAGTCCATGGTTGCAGCCTCCAATTTTCATGAGAATTATTTATGTTGCCAGTTTTGTGTACTAATTCTTTAAATGTAGAAGAGATTTGTAAAATGGTTGTTCACCAAAGTTTACATAGTAAAGCCACAAAAAAAAAAAAAAACCCACGTCATTTTACCTGTACCCCCTTCTTCTGAGGGTCTTGAATGTCATACATACATACATATACCAAGGCACTTCCCCCAATTTTGGGGGGTAGCCGACATCAACAAATGAAACAAAACAAA
Organism: Palaemon carinicauda; assembly: GCF_036898095.1. Taxonomy (NCBI): domain Eukaryota; kingdom Metazoa; phylum Arthropoda; class Malacostraca; order Decapoda; family Palaemonidae; genus Palaemon; species Palaemon carinicauda. The sequence continues at coordinate 92,420,783 of NC_090725.1, read as the reverse complement.
AAAGGGGACCTCTACTCTCTACGTTCCTCCAGCCTAACAAGGGACTCAACCGAGTTCATCTGGTACTGCTAGGGTGCCACAGCCCACCCTCCCACATTATCCACCACAGATGAATCTTCATAATGCTGAATCCCCTACTGCTGCTACCTCCGCGGTCATCTAAGGCATCGGAGGCAGCAGCAGGCCTACCGGAACTGCGTCGCAATCGCTCGCCATTCATTCCTATTTCTAGCACGCTCTCTTGCCTCTCTCACAGCTATCCTCCTATCACCCAGAGCTTTCTTCACTCCATCCATCCACCCAAACCTTGGCCTTCCTCTTGTACTTCTCCCATCAACTCTTGCATTTATCACCTTTAGCAGACAGCCATTTTCCATTTTCTCAACATGGCCAAACCACCTCAACACATTCATATCCACTCTAGCTGCTAACTCATTTCTTACACCCGTTCTCACTCTCACCACTTCGTTCCTAACCCTATCTACTCGATATACACCAGCCATACTCCTTAGACACTTCATCTCAAACACATTCAATTTCTGTCTCTCCGTCACTTTCATTCCCCACAACTCCGATCCATACATCACAGTTGGTACAATGACTTTCTCATATAGAACTCTTTTTACATTCATGCCCAACCCTCTATTTTTTACTACTCCCTTAACTGCCCCCAACACTTTGCAACCTTCATTCACTCTGACGACCTCTGCTTCCACTCCACCATTTGCTGCAACAACAGACCCCAAGTACTTAAACTGATCCACTTCCTCAAGTAACTCTCCATTCAACATGACATTCAACCTTGCACCACCTTCCCTTCTCGTACATCTCATAACCTTACTCTTACCCACATTAACTCTCAACTTCCTTCTCTCACACACACACTTCCAAATTCTGTCACTAAACGGCCAAGCTTCTCTTTTGTGTCTGCAACCAGTACAGTATCATCCACAAACAACAACTGATTTACCTCCCATTCATGGTCATTCTCGTCTACCAGTTTTAATCCTCGTCCAAGCACTCGAGCATTCACCTCTCTCACCACTCCATCAACATACAAGTTAAACAACCACGGTGACATCACACATCCCTATCTCAGCCCCACTCTCACTGGAAACCAATCACTCACTTCATTTCCTATCCTAACACATGCTTTACTACCTTTGTAGAAACTTTTCACTGCTTGCAACAACTTTCCACCAACTCCATATAACCTCATCACATTCCACATTGCTTCCCTATCAACTCTATCATACGCTTTCTCCAGATCCATAAACGCAACATACACCTCCTTACCTTTTGCTAAATATTTCTCGCATATCTGCCTTACTGTAAAAATCTGATTCATACAACCCCTACCTCTTCTAAAACCACCCTGTATTTCTAAGATTGCATTCTCTGTTTTATCCTTAATCCTATTAATCATTACTCTACCATACACTTTTCCAACTACGCTTAACAAACTAATACCTCTTGAATTACAACACTCATGCACATCTCCCTTACCCTTATATAGTGGTACAATACATGCACAAACCCAATCTACTGGTACCATTGACAACACAAAACACATATTAAACAATCTCACCAACCATTCAAGTACAGTCACACCCCCTTCCTTCAACATCTCGGCTCTCACACCATCCATACCAGACGCTTTTCCTACTCTCGTTTCATCTAGTGCTCTCCTCACTTCATCTATTGTAATCTCTCTCTCATTCTCATCTCCCATCACTGGCACCTCAACACCTGGAACAGCAATTATATCTACCTCCCTATTATCCTCAACATTCAGTAAACTTTCAAAATATTCCGCCCATCTTTTCCTTGCCTCCTCTCCTTTTAACAACCTCCCATTTCCATCTTTCACTGTCTCTTCAATTCTTGAGCCAGCCTTCCTTACTCTCTTCACTTCTTTCCAAAACTTCTTCTTATTCTCTTCATATGAATGACCCAATCCCTGACCCCACCTCAGGTCAGCTGCCCTCTTTGCCTCACGTACCTTGCGCTTTACTTCCACATTTTTCTCTTTATATTTTTCATACTTCTCTACACTATTACTCTGCAGCCATTCTTCAAAAGCCCTCTTTTTCTCTTCCACTTTTACCTTCATTCCACCATTCACTGCCCTTCCTCATGCTGCCTCCAACAACCTTCTTGCCACACAAATCACTTGCAATCCCAACAAAATTTTCTTTTACTAACTTCCACTCCTCTAAATTGCCAGTTTCTCTTACTTTCACTTCGTCATATGTCATTTTCAACCTTTCCTGATATTTACTTTTTACCCCCGGTTTTATTAGCTCTTCAACCCTCACTAGCTCCCTTTTACATTCACCTACTCTATTCCTCCACTCTTTTGCTACAATTATTTTTCCTTCCACCAAAAAATTATCAGACATACCGTTAGCCATACCCCTAAACACGTGCACGTCTTTCAATCTTCCATACATTCTTTTAGTTATCAACACATAATCCACTAATGCCCTTTCTACTAGTCTTCCATTTGCCACTCTTACCCATGTATACTTATTTTTATCTTTCTTTTTGAAAAAGCTATTACTTATCAGCATCTCTTGCTCAACACACACAGCCACCAGTCTCTCACCACTCTCATTTTCACCTGGTACGCCATACTTCCCAGTGACACCTTCTACCTCTCCAGCGCCCACTCTAGCATTTAAATTATCCATGACAACTACATAATTCCTTCTACCCAGTCCTTCTACACACCTAGTTAATTCATTCCAGAACTCATTCCGCTCTTCACTTTTCTCACTACCTGGCCCATACGCACTGACAAACGCCCAACATTCCCTACCCAACCTAACCCTTACCCACATTACCCTAGATGATATCTCCTTCCATTCCACTACTTTACCTGTCATCCATTCACTCAGCAATAAAGCCACACCCTCTCTCGCTCTTCCCCTTTCAATCCCAGACCCTCTACCAGACATTTCACCAAACATCACTTCACCCTTTCCCTTTATCTTCGTCTCACACAAGGCCAATACATCAATCCTTCTATTCCTAAACATACTTCCAATTTCACATCTTTTACTCTTTATTGTACTACATCCACGCACATTCAAACACCCCAAAACTAGAGTGCGGGGAGCAGTCACTCTCTCCCCAGCTCCATCTCTTTGTTGCTGTCTCACAGGATGTAGATACAGGAGAGGGGGTTCCCAGCCCCCTCGTCCCGTCCCTTTTAGTCGCCTCTTACGACACGCAGGGATAACGTTGGCGCTATTCTAATTTTTATATGCCCCCGCGGCCACGGGGAATAAATGTAAAAGTAATAAATTGCACTGAAGGATGATGTCAGTAACTACTGAGCATAACTTATAAAATAATAATTCAAAATATAAAAGACTTGAAGCTACAAGATAACAATCATTCTGAATGTTATAAGATAAAGATTGTTCTGCCCCAAGTAGCTTCACACCTGACTAGTACAGCATTTAACAAATCCTTTCACCACGGTAAGGTATATACATCTATGTATGTATTTACACATACCTGTATATATAAGATATACGATAATATATATATATATATATATATATATATATATATATATATATATATATATATATTTGTGTGTGTGTGTGTATTTCACCTGTATATATATGTATATATATATACATATATATATATATATATATATATATATATATATATATAAGATATAGGATAAATATCTATATATATATATGTTTATATATATATATATATTTATATATGAATATGTAAAATGTATAATATATTTATTTATATGTATTCATATTTTTGTTCCCTGTCAATTATAAATGGTGAAGTCTAAAAAAAAAAAGATATCATTAATTGGATTACAAACGGTCATTGATGATATATATTTGGTTCTGGTAACACTAGAGCAAGCTAAAGGGCCAGTGGAAAATGTGGTCTTCCATCTCTTCTTGGTTTACATGTCTTGACTTAGGGCACATTTTACTCAAAATGAACCACCCACCAATTCTAGCCATTACTTTGGTTACCATCATAGCTTCTACACCTGCAGTTACTGCTAACATATATACATACATGTCGTAAATGAAATGGTCCGCATGGAGATTCTCAGTAATTATTAAATACTGGATCATTTCATTAGAAACATTGGTATCTCGGTAAAATTTAGCGTTTTCATAGTAGTGTCAATCACATAACCTTTATGATCTAGTAGGGTATAATTTGCCACCATTGCTAACAGAAATATTTACCTAAATTTTTATGTAAGTGATTGTAAAGTAAAGTTTGGCTCCAGTAATTTACACTGCTACTATTTCTAATCTACTAATACCTTTGGAGAGGTGAATGTCCCCCAATTGCTCCCGGCAAAACAGACTAGCAAACCTCACTTTACTTTGGGCTCAATATATATTAGCATCTTAATATGATGACAAAAGTTGGAAAGCCATTATTAAGATCATAAACACATTTTGTATCCTATATAGTGGAGTTATTAAAAAGACTAATAACACAAATAATCGTTGGTCTTTTAATGAATGCTTGGTCTATAACATAGATAGATTTATTTCTTACCCCTTTAAAGTCATTAAGTGATTGAACAACGCCTAGGTTCATCAGGTCATTGGCTATGATAGCCTCATGGACAGGGAGACAAACCCAAGACCCCAGAGCTTTTATCGAATGTGACATGTGTCATGTCTGACCCAGTGGATAACTTCACATAGACTTTGTTTTATTTAAATTCCTTCTCACTATTACTGGCGTCATGTCGTAGTACAACAAGAAGTTGTTTTCCATGATTTGCATGGCCAATTCCACATGGTTCTGTAGAGCCATTAAATGTTCTAAGACATTATTTGGTTTTACGATTAATGGGTTCACTTTCGTTAAGTTCGTAATTTTTTCCAGTTGAAATATTAAGTTAGTCACTTTAGTTCAAGATATAACTGTCAGGAAATAAATCAGACTACTGTATTGTATGAGCAAGAGTTCCTTTTCAGTCTTGACCCACTCTGTCTTTCCCCAGTTTACATGCTCAAACACTTCATTTAAGGATTTTTATAGGTCTTCCACTGTTAGCTCAAATCTCTTTGATAGTCTCACCTCTTTTTTTTATATGTTTATAATAATTACTTAATCACTCATTGGCGGTTTTATAATGACACCTATATATACCTCTCTGCTTTTTGCAAAAATGTTGCCTTACTAAAGATGTTGGACCTAAGTACAAAGAATATTGAACGCTTAGGTTTCTCATCTGTCAATTCTGGACTTACCATATAAAAATTCTCGAATTGCTTTTTGTCTGGTGAAATAGCCAGGTTCATTAACCACTTGTCAAAAAATCCATTATGTTTTCTTTTTGCTCATACACTATAGCCACATCTATTGACAACGTAATTGTATGTACACGATCTACTAATACTTTTCCCTGAGGCTTAGACGCCATGCCCCTATTTACTTTCCCTTTGGAGAGCAGACCATGCTAAGAGCGTTTTAGTCGTCTTCATTTCTCTCCTTAGGAGATTTAACATGTACACATGATAATGATTGGTTGTGTAGTTAGGCAACTGTTGTGAATTCATGAGGACTGTATAATGTAATATGGGATCTTGCTCTTAAACTAAAAAGGAATGTGTATCTCTTAGTGATGCATCATATGCAATGTTTAACGCTAGCTCATTGGTGGGAAGTATAGAATACCAATGACTGGGAGAATTTTAAAAGTAATGTAAAATTTGCACCACTTCCTAATATGATTACACCAAGCTACCTTATTATGGGATTCCACCAAACCACCTAATTACGGAATTTCACAAAGCTATTAGTTGAAGAAATATGTGCTACCAGTGACAAATTATTAATTTTCCTCATGTCTGTGACTGATTGAATCACGCCATTTACAAACTTTGTACCATTGTCGCTTTTGGACAGCCAACCTAGCAATGAAGGAGCATAGTATGTCCCAGTGAATTTTCCGAAACATCGGCTAAAAAAATCTCCAAATACATACTTGTGTTTATATTATGTCATACCAGTAGGAAAAATTCCTACCACGTCCACATGTACCGTACTGTATAATTAAACAGGAACTTCTGGTATGGTGGTTGTGTGTTCTCTAAAACTGGTACATTCAGGACATGTCATTATTTAAGTCTATTGACTTTTGCATTCTTAGCCTAAAGAAGGACTCGCATGAATTTCTGGTCATTATATTAATCCCGAATGTCCTGTATATGGACTTACATGTGTGATATGGATGGGTAATTTAACTAAGAATGGGGGAGAGGCAACCTACATAACATTCACTTCTCTAATTCTCGAATGTATTGCAAGAAAACACTTTCTTTTAAAATATTCCCTCAACACATTCAGGAAGGAGCACTCAGCCTATCCATATACCTGTGCTCTCTGTCCCAGCCACGCAAGTCAATCTCACATGCGTGATCAGGGTACTTATTCTAGACACCTTTGCCGTGCCCACTGTTGCACCATTAAGTCGGCTTGGTCATTTCCCATCAAGCTCTCTCTCTGTTTCAGTGAGGTATCTGAAGACTCTCTCTCTCTTTCTCAAGTGTTCTTCATCTCCCCCATTTGTCTCGCTAGCAGATCCTGTTTTTGACCATAAGAGATATGTACTTCACATTTGACATCGAATGCACCAGCCATGAACCCATTTCAAGTTTATTTACATCCACCAAGCCCTTCAAACTAAATACCATTACCAATCCATTTCAACTTTTCATTCACAGTTTGTCTCAGTCAAACTTGGCACAATGCTTAGGGAAGATCGTCATTTTGACTTGGATGTCAGTGTCTTTCAAACTTAACCATGCCGTTCCTGCTGTTCTAACCCGGTTAAGGGGAGTTCCATAAAAAATATCACAAATATAGTGCCAAATTATTCATAGACACCCAGGAAAGGAAATAGTGATTTTGGGTTTCCCTCGGTCTGTTCTGCAGGGTCTGTTAAGCTGTGGCATCGTGACTTTTACATAGATGAAGGAATATAAATATTACCTTGTTTTAAAGTACCCCATCATACATATATGTACAATATAGAAGATTACCTACTTGTAATTCCGCTTGTCTGTCCATCAATACAATTATCCCACATAACTTAAAACATTATGCTCAGATGATAGGATTTCAAATCGATTTTGATACAAATGTATACCATCGCACCTACATTCACATAAAGAAAAGTCAATCTTCTGCTGGTTTGATGTCTTACATTGGGGTGCTGTTTTGGAGATTTAGTTAAGGATCAGTAAGGGGAAGCATTGTTTTAGATGATTTTGTTTATAGAAATTATTCATAGACGTTTATCATTTAGTCTGATAGCGTTAGGATTATCTTTTGGCGTATGTTTGTTAATACCTAAATTGAAAATTAATCCAAATATCTTTAGCAGCATTGTAAGGAAGCAATACTGAGATTTAAAAAAAAAAAAAAATCTCATTCATTCCTTGTGTAAAATGTTTTAGAAAGATTAGCAAAAGTTAGTATTTGCATTTTTCAATATCTAAAACAGTCCCCCCATAAACGTTTTGCATAATCAGTTTCCTTTAGAGATCATGGAACACTTCTAGAGAGAGAGAGAGAGAGAGAGAGAGAGAGAGAGAGAGAGAGAGAGAGAGAGAGAGAGATCCAATATCACCCTTGGCCTCGACGCTAAGTGAGTCTATTTGAATTCCTGTCCATAATATCTCGAGGAAATCTTAGAATTGGCAACTGTCACAGGATGGTCCACCTCATCTCTTCTCCACGAATTTCCGCGGCCACTTTGCATCAGGCAAAGTTACCGAGGGGTCTAAAGAATCGATAGTGTAACAGTCAGTTAAATTCATTGTTATGGACGAGGTTGCAAATCAGCCTTCCATTCTTAAGCAAATGAAAATTATGCACGCCTCTTGCATCTTCAGGCACAATTGACCTGGAAAAGGGTGAACTGGTTAAGTAGTTCTTGGCACCATCATTGGAGATTCTTAGAATGAATTATCTTCCGCAGTCGCAGAATTATGCTTATTTATGTTGTCATTTGTTTTGGGTGTGTATGTGTGGAAATATTTTGATCAATGTTGTAGCATTTTCGGGAATAGTAAAGCCCAGTTTCAAACATCAAACAGTTGCTATTGATGAAAGTAACATTTTAAAATATCAAATGTATGATTTAACTCCAAATTTTGTAATCCTCTTTTGCAAGCATTGCATGTATTTATATATACTGTATATATATATATATATATATATATATATATATATATATATATATATATATATATATATATATATATACTTATATTAATCATTTTATACTTTATAACGACGTCGTAAGTTTTTCATAAAAGAAATGCTAAACAAAAACTTGAATATCAGACTGAATTAGTTATTCGTAAAACATTTTGAACCAAAAAGGGAAAAAAGTTCAGAGCACATACAATGTTTACTTGAAAACCGTAGTTTTTCGTCGTAACTTATAAACTACAGCGGAGCATAGAGTAATAACTATGGGAATCCAGAATAGCGATAACATCTTGCTGAAAGAAATTATGGTCTTGATCCTTATTAAAACTATCCAACCCATTGCAAAACAACCCGGCTATGTGGGAACTTCGTGGGTTAATGCAAAGCAAAATGTTATAGAAATCATGTTGATTAGTCATCATAGATTAATTTCACCGACGCCATGCAATGCAATCATTAACTAGAAACAAGAAACTAGTTTTGTCTTCTGACTATTAACCAATACGATTCTGAGTCAGAGGAAACTAAGTCTTAAGTTCACTAATATATTATCATCGGACCTATATATATAAATATATATATATATATATATATATATATATATATATATATATATATATATATATATATATATATATATATATACACACATTTATATATGTACATTTATATATATATATATATATATATATATATATATATATATATATATATATATATATATGATATGTGTGTGTGTGTGTGTGTCTGGGGCTGAACCTTTAGAAATTGTTAATGAATATACGTACTTAGGACAGACAATAAGTGTTACCCCAGCACTTTAGTCTGTATCCAAAAGAAGGAGAGGATAGGATGGTGAGCTTTTGGTAAACAAAATGAGATTATAAAAAGTAAAATACCACATTCTCTAAAACGAAACGTATTTAATGAGGAGGTCTCACTAGTGTTGATTTATGCATCAGAAACTTGGAGCCTGTCTGAAACCTTCGAACAATAAATTAGGTACAGCTACCATATATATATATATATATATATATATATATATATATATATATATATATATATATATGTATGTATATATATATAATTATATATATATATATATATATAATTATATATATATAAATATATCTATATATATGTATATATATACATATACACATATATATATATATCTATCTATATATATATATATATATATATATATATATATATATATATATATATATATATATATATATATATATATATATATATAATCATGTTGACAAGATTCCCATTTAGGAGAACAGCAAGTCTAACCATTTTTTTACAATTGGCGGTTGAAATGCAAGATATCACTTAAAATGCTATTCCAGTCTGCTTGAGAAGTTAAACATATATTGCAATGGTATAACACATCCTGGAAAAGCTGGTTAGTCCTAATAACTAACAAAATCAAGGCATGATCAGATGTCCCATCTAGAGGATGAGCCTTCCTTTTCATAAAACAAAGGGAATCAATGTATTGTACCAACCGTGTGTCACACGATCGTACATGGTAACGACATTTTTTTTTTTTTTTTTTTTATATTATCCTTTGTATCTTCGCTCTCCCCTGGCACTAATAGGGACCTGAATAAACATGTCTGTTTTTCTTACCGGTAATTGTTAACAGAAACGGTTGTCGGTTGAACATGAAATTGCCTGTTATGTTTTTATGTCCTTCTTGCCCGGACTTGGACTTGATGTATATATAAGCTTGTGTTCTGTAATAAAGTTACTCAGTTGCCTTCATCCTACCTTCTTAGTCACAGCCTCTCTCGGCCCGTCACATTGGTGACCCCGGAAGTTGACTCGCTTAAAAAAAATTGGTGCTGCCCCATTGAAACTTTTGTCGTTCGCCAGCGGAGAGGTGTTTGCTTGGTTCCACCGTGCAGAAGACCAGTTCCGCATCAAGGGCGTGACTTGCTCAACCACCAAAGCAGATTATGTTCTCGCAGTGATACCCGAGGACACCTTCCCGGAAATATCCGACTGGCTTTGTGAACAAGGAGACAGCCCAATAGTGTATGACGCCCTCAAAACATACCTTCTGCAGCATTACTCCCCGTTGCCAGCCGCACATATAGCAAAGCTTTTTTAGCTCTCGCAACAACCATTGGGGGACCAAAGGGCTTTGCTCACCCTCAGGGAAATGGCCAGTATAGCTCGCCTCTAACCTACCGCAGAGGTGAACCTACTTCGTGCCTTTTGGGTACGCCGTTTACCCGAATCTGTACGCGCTGCCATACCTGATGTCGATAGTTTACCCATAAAGGACTTGATGACCAAAGCTGACGCCCTTATGGACAGCCACTTCACGACCTTCAAGACTTCCATCAACGCCTCTACTTCTAACAAAGAGGACGCCTATTCAACGTTAACCGAAGCTGACGTGAATGCCGTAGGACACAAACGCCTACCCCGTGACGTGCCAGAACGGCGACAAAGCCACCCATCGCCCACCACTCGCTCGCGCCCCAACCAACGACTTCTACAGCCATTTACTGCTGCCCATTGGCCAGTTTTGCTACTACCACTACAGATTCGGGCAGCCGGGAAGAAATGTGCCAAGGATTGTCAGCGGCCAAAAAACATGTAATTAGGCCATCGCTCGTGGCGGTGGCCTCCCGTGTTTCTAATGTTTTCTTTTTACTTGATGCAGGAACGGGCGTGCGAATTTTGGTAGACACGGGTGCTTGTCGTTCTCTTTTACCAAGGGAATTCTACAGGACACGACGTAGTCTGTCTACGTCTGCCGACGTCCACCTGGTAGCTGCCAACGGATCTGCGATACTCGCCTACGGTTACGAGAACATGACATTATCGTTTGGAAACGGTAAATTTAATTGGAAGTTTCTCGTTGCTGACGTCACATTGCCAATACTCTGGGCAGATTTCCTCTCTCGTTTCCACCTTCTGGTCGATGTCGCCCACCGACGATAGGTTACCGCAGACTTGTAGTTGTCGACACCTCTTCAACCCGCCCCTTCCAACCTCGCTCTCCACATCAGCGCACCCACGGATGCCTACGCCCACCTCCTCACGTCGTACCCGGAAGTTTTCCGTCCAGAACTTCGCCAAACGCCCACGGCTCCTGCCAAGCATGGTATTCGCAAAATTCAACCGTCAGGCACCGGATGGATTAGCAGCCACCAAACTGACGTTCGCCGAAATGGAGGAAATGGGCCTTTGCCAAAAGGCCTCCAGCCCATGGTTGTCACCCTTACACATCATTCTGAAAAAAGACGGCTCCCTCCGTCCGTGCGGGGATTACAGTCGCCTGAACATGCAAACAGAACCGAATCACTACCCCCTCCCAAACATCGCTGACGTGACCTCCTACCTGCACAAAGCGAAGGTTTTCTCCACGCTCGACCTCCTGAAGGGGTATTATTAGGTGACTATGAACCCAGAAGACATCCCCAAGATCACCATCACCTCTCCGTTTGGTACATACACCTTCAATTACTCCTGTTTTGGCCTTCGTAATGCTGGGGCCACTATTCAACGTCTCATGGATGGCATCTTAGGGGCTCTCCCCTTCTGTGTATGTTATGTGGACGACATACTTGTGTTCTCTTCCTCAAAAGAGGAACAACTCCGTCAACTGTGCATCGTGCTCGACCACCTGCAACAAAACGGCCTTGTAGTCCGGTACGACAAGTGTACCTTTTGGCGCCAACGAAGTGTTGTTCTTAGGGCACCGCATTACTCCTGAAGGAGTCCATCCCCTCCCTGAGAAGGTAGCAATCTTTCAGAACTTCTCCACGCCCTCGACTGTCAAAGCTCTGCAGGAATTCTTGGGCATGATCAACTATTATTACTGTTTTCTGCCACCCATGGCCGCCACTCTACGCCTCCCTCAAGGGCAAGCCAAAAGACCTGAAGTGCGGTCCCCTTTAAGAAGCGGCCTTCTGCAATGCAAAGAATGCCCTATGAACTGCTGCTGCTCTCACTTTAACCATCCCACATGCCCATCTCCTTCTCTCCACTGATGCCAGCAGCGTCGTTATTGATGCAGTACTCGAACAGGTGGTTAACGGCTCGTCCCGCCCATTGGCCTTCTTCAGCAGAAAGCTGTCCAAGGCAGAATCGGGTTATTTTACCTTCGATCGCGAATTGCTGGCGGTGCACTTGGCTGTCCGTCACTTTCGCCATTTCTTAGAAGGTACGCCCTTTGTCATTTGCACAGACCACATGCCTCTGGTGCACGCCTTCACTCAACAGTCTGACGCCTGGTCCGCCCGTCAACAGCGCAATCTCTCCGCCGTGGCTGAGTACAATTGCACCCGTCAACACGTCCCGAGGAAAATGAATCCCGTTGCCAATGCCTTGTCAAGAAACATGTTGGCTGCCGTTCAACTGGGGTTGGATTACAACGCCTTGGCTGAAGCCTAATGACAGGATCTAGAGTATCAAGCATGTAGGATATCCTACACATCCCTCTGTTGGGAAGACATACCCCTCGTCGACTCCAACACCACCCTCCTCTGTGACGTCAGTACTGGTAGACCGTAATCTTGGATTCCTGCTCCCATGTGCCGACAGGTGTTTGATTTCATTCACGGCCTTTCACATCCCTCGTGCCGTTCTACTGCACAGCTGCTGAAGATGAAGTTCATTTGGCACGGCATTTCTAAGGATACTAAGGATTGGGTCCGTGCCTGTATTTCTGGCCAAACTTCCAAAGTACATCGATACACGGATTCAGGTGTGGGCACCTTTCCTCAACCTCAGCGTTGTTTCGCCCACATTCACATTGACGTTGTAGGCCCCCTACCCACATCACAAGGACATCGTTACCTGTTTACCGTCATCGACCTCTCCACTCGTTGGCCTGAAGCCATTCCCGTGGAAACTGCAACGTCTGCCTCATGTACATCTGCCTTACTCTCAGGATGGATTGTAAGATTTGGTATCCCTGAGCATATTACTTCTGACAGGAGTACCACTTTCTCCTCTCAATTGTGGACATCATTAGCAAATCTCCTGGGCATCACCCTACATCAGACAACTGCCTACAACCCCGCTGTCAATGGAATGGGTGAACGTTTTCATCGCACCCTCAAAGCAGTTTTGATGTCCCGCTGCAAGGATTCCAACTGGTTTACTCAGCTTCCTTGGGTCCTCCTGGGACTAAGGACCACCCTTACACGGGCCCTTTCCTTGTGATCCGAGGCAGTCTAAAAGCATTCCTACTATACGTTCGTGGTAAAGAAGACTAGGTCTCCATTGATCGTCTAAAACCTGCTTATCTCCTGCCAGATGACCTGCCTACAGTTCGTCTCTCTAGATCAGGGTGCCCTATTCAACATGTACAGTATATCATTTTTAGAGGGGGAGCCTTGTACCAACCGTGTTTCATACGATCGTACATAGTAACGACATTTCTTTTTTTGTATATATTATCCTTTGTATCTTCCCTCTCCCCTTACCGGTAACTGTTAGCAGAAACGGTTGTCTGTTGAACATGAAATTGCCTGTTTTTTTTTATATGTCCTTGCCCGGACTCGATATATTTATAAGCTGGTGTTCTGTAATAAAGTTACTCAGTTGCTTTCATCCTGCCTTCTTAGCCACAGCCTCTCTTGTCCCGTCACAGTATACTAGATCTAAGTAGTTACCAGACCTTTGAGTAGCATCATTTATTATCTTGCTTTATGGTATGAAAGATAATGGGGCGAGAACACTACCCAGAGGGACACTAGAAATTGCATTTCTATAGTCATTTTGTATCCCATAAAAATATTCGGAAATTTAATAATGATTCTAAGAAAATACCCAACTACTCCCATCTGGTTAAATTTAAAAAGAAGAGCTTCTTGATTAAAACTATCAAAGACATTACTAAAATTAAGGCCATTTATACGAACTTCCTGACCCCAGTCAATGTATTTCCCAATAACATTGGAAATTGTAAGAAGAGCATCCCATGCTCTAAGGCCCTTGCAAATGTCAAGCTGCAAACTAAGGAACTGATGATTACCTTCTGCATATCTATTTAAACGTTTTGCCAGAAGACGTTCAAAAACTTTAGAAAATATGTGAGGTAATCAGCTGGGCTTGAGCTTGAGCTGCCCCAAACACATTTATTCAATGTAGTAACATTACCAATTCTCCAAAAATCGTGTAAAGATAATTTTCTTTCTATCTCACAAAAAGTAACAGAGAACTTAGGAGCTAAAAATCAACGGTATTTATGTATTAAAAAAAATAAAAATACCCTTTGTGTTTATGCCTCCATAAGCATCAATTTCCACCAAAAGTGTTTTAATTTCACAGAACTGAAAAGCTAAACTAGGTAGTTTATCCTCAGGAAAATAGGAATGCAGAATATCTAATTTTTAATTACTCTGCGTATCATCAAACATACCGGCTAAAAGGGTTGTATTTCTTTTCAGTTGAAGCATAAACTATCTGAGTAACAGCTTTTAGCTGAGTAAAGTAATTTCAAGTCAAATACAATCTATTTTTGTTTTCCAAAGATGATAAGCCTCCTGTTTCTCCAAATAAGTGCATCTACAATCATCATTGAGCAAGGCTTAGTCTTTCCCTCAGTATTTTAACAGACGAGAAGGGATACACCTATTAATTATATTCACCAGATTTTCGTTAAAGAGAACAACAGTCTCAACTGTTTTATACAATTGTGACCAATTCAAACTCAAAATCCTATTCCAGTTTCCTTGAGAATTTGAACATATTTTACCTGAGTATGAGACACCAGGGGCAGGCTGCTCAGTTCTAATTACTAACAAAATCAAGGCATGATCAGAAATCCCTGCTGGAGGACCAACCTCTCTTTTTATAACTTTAGGGAAATCGCTATATACTAGGTCTAAGTAGTTACCAGACCTTAAGTAGCATCAGTTATGATCTGCTCACATTCTGATTCATAAGCAAAGTCCAAAACCAAAGCCTTAAAGCCATTGCTATAATTAGGTGAACGTTGATATCACTAACAAGTACAAAAGAGGCCTTTATATATTATCTTGTATCTTAGTCATAATGGTAAAAGGATAATCGAATATAGATTCATTTAAGTCTGGATTCCGATAGATGGAACACAAAGGAGGTTATGCATACCAAAAACTTTATGACATGAACTTTCTTCACTAGACTTGTGAGCAGCAGGGTACTCAGTCCTAATGTACATTGCCATTACCCTTGCCTAGGAATGATATCCCATTTCAAAAATGTTGGTTTCCTCATACCTGTATTAAGTAGCTCAGATAAATGCCTCATTTCAGAAAACAAATTTTCTGATCACGATAGAATATCGTACTGTCTGGAGGCAACTGTAAAGTCTCTAATGTTGCCATGAAGTCTATGAATGCTACAATACATTAGACAACACTGACGAAGTCTAGGGTGTACAGTACTGGTCACAGATTTTGTTCAATATCTTCAGACAGAATAAGAATTATAAACAATAAAAAAGGTTGATTATACATAAAAACAAACTTAACCATATAGAATTGGTCCAAATCTGAGCCGACAGGCCATGGAAGGCTTATGCCGGCCATACACGTAGAGGACTGACCGTACGGTTTGTCCTTTGGGATAGGAAGGACGCTCCATTCCTGTGAGAAATGCCCTCACGCTACGGACTAGCCTGCTTATTTCAAGAGGATTGGGCACCCGGGATAGGCCCACATGGTTATGTTTTTGGTACTTGTTAACTAAATTTGGTACGTTACCGGGTATCAAGTACAATTGGTAACCTACATTAATTTTGAAAATGACAAATTTTGGTACTTTTTACATTCTTTATTTTTGATATAATATAAATTTATGAAATGTGACTTGAAATAATCATATGTAGGAACGTGATAGGCATTCTCTGTCGGCTTCTACGTCGTGGTGATTTGTCCACTACGGTGTTAATGTACTTATTTATCTTGAAGTCATTACAGGATAACCTTTTCCGTTTATCCCTATTAATCTGAGAGTTCAAGTGTGTCCTGGGAGGAATATACTAAATGGATTTTTAGACCTTTCTGGAGATTATCTAATGCTAAAGCCCTACTGCACTTTTAATTAGGCGTACTTGTTTTCGCATTAATTTATAGAAATTTTAAAACGATTGCGTTTATATAAGCAGACAGAAAATGTGAGAGTGATATTCACAAGTTGATAGCATGATCAGTGTCTGCTTAATTTATCCTCTATCCATATTTTACACCTTTTTTCCTATGAAGAGAATTCATAAAACTTATCAGAATATTATTTTTTTTCCTTTTGTTTCAGTATCTGTTTATTATCAGAATACAAGATACTATTGCACGAATAAGGCAGAATACTGTATCGTTTTAAAGATAAAATATACTATGAAAAAGGAGAGGAAATTTAAGGAAATAACTTGGTGAATGAAAATGTGAAGGGAAAAGACAAAATAATGAGCAATGAAATGCATAATAATACCAACTTGTGAAATGCAATCAGTTTATCTTTATAATATAAAAAGTGCTCCAATCAAGGGACGAAGTATGGAATACTGAACCTGTCAAAGTATGAGTCAACCCCGTCAGCACGCATGAGACTGGCGGGCCATACTGCAAATTGCCAATTGCAACGGAATTGGCCTGTCTGGTTAAACATGCTGACAGGATGAGAGGACAGGTTAGTCGTGACGGGTTTGTCTTGTTACTGTCCTACCTTTAGTTAAAGTGCCTCTCCAGAAGGGTACTCTAAAGCAGGCCATACAAGCAGAGGATTGGAAGGCGCCAATCCTTAACGTGTATGGGGGATACACGTTAAGGATTGGCGCGTTCCAATCCTCTGCTTGTATGGCCTGCTTTAGAGTACCCTTCTGGATAGGCACTTTAACTAAAGGTAGAACAGTAACAATGATTTTGAAAATGAATACCAGAAAGGAAAATGAAGGAACAAATAGAGAAAATGAAATGAAGGAACAAATAGAGAAAATGCAAAAAAATACCGTCGGCCTTTCGTAATACCTGCCCAACACGTTTCAAAAATCCAAGAGGAAGAGAAAACAGATAGAATATTGTGCCTGAGAGTACCCCCAAGAAAGAAATGTATAAGGAAAGAGAATGCGTATAAAAAGGCCTGATTATTCGGTGTATGTGTAGGCAAAGAAAAAATGAGCTGCAGTCAGAGAAGGATCCAATGTTGTACTATCTGGCCACTTAGATTATCCAATAATATCTCAATGGGTGGCTAGCACCTTGGCCAACCTACTACCTACTTATTTTATAGCCATTACTTACTTTTAATTTATTTGTTATCTCCTTAATTTTTTTCCTCTATCAAGCTTTCCTTGTTGGAGCCTCGGTACTTTTAGCATCCTGCTTCTCCGACTAGGTTTTTAGCTTGGCTGGTAATAAGATACATACACACATAAATACATACATACACAATGTGTATATATATATATATATATATATATATATATATATATATATATATATATATATATATATATATATATATATATTTGAATATATATCACAAGCGCACTTGATTTCAATCGGTAGAGTCTCTGCAGGCATGGTTTCCAGCCGAACAGGTGGGGGGCGTTCGAATCTCCACCCGGCCAGAAGCTGTTACCATAAAATGAATTCGGTATTAAATACTTGGTATTAAATACCATTAGTGGGTGATATTTGCATATATATATATATATATATATATATATATATATATGTATATTATATTATTTCATATACAATTATATATACGTATATATCATCATCATCTCCTCCTACACCTATTGACACAAAGGGCCTCGGATAGATTTCGCCAGTCGTCTCTATCTTGAGCTTTTACTTCAATACTATCATTTCCCACTTCACATTTCATAGTTCTCAGCCATGTAGGTCCAAGTCTTCCAACTCTTCTATTGCCTTGTGGAGCCCAGTTAAACATTTGGTGAACTAATCTCTCTTGGGGAGTGTGAAGAGCATACCCAAAACATCATCATCATCTACCCCTCACCCTTATTTCATCTCCACACGACACTCAAGTAATCTCTCTTATAGCTTTATTTCTAATCCCATCCTACCGTTTAACCCCAATTATTCTTTTGAGGGCATTTTTCTCAAAAAATGCTAAATTTGATGGAGATTGTTTCATTATCATACCACGACTCATGTCCATACGGTATATGTAATTTCAGACGATTTGATTTCCAAATTTTACATAATTTAGCCATTGTCTGATTTGCCTTTTTCAATCTTTCACTAAACTCTAATTCTAATGACCGTGTTTTGAAGATCATAGTTCCTAAATACTTGAATGATTCTACCTCATTAATCCTTTGTCCTTCCATTGATATTTCATCTTCCATTGCATATTCCGTTCTCATCATTTCTGTGATATTTCATGTATTCTGGTAAGCAAGCATTGGAAATCCTGTGGTATTCTGCTAATAAGGACAGCGTCATCAGCATACTCTAGCTCAGCTAATTTCCTATTAACAATGCAGTCCAATCCTTCTCAACCATTTACAACTGTTCCACACATTACAAATCCATGAGGAGGATAAACAACATAGGTGACAACACGTTCCCTAGGAGTACTCCGCTGTTCACTGGAAATTCATTTGATAAGACTCCGATAATATTAACACTGCACTTTGCTATGATTATGAACAATCTTAATCAAATTTACATATTTAAGAGGAACTCCACAAAAGCGCTGGACTTTCCACAAAATTGGCCTGTGCACACTATCAAAGGCTTTATATATTTTATTCATATATGAATCTTTATATGCATGCATATATATATATATATATATATATATATATATATATATATATATATATATGTATATATATATGTATATATGTATATATATATATATAATATATATATATATATACATATTGTATATACAGTATACATACACACCTACATATAATATAAACTTACAGTATATATGCATATACTGGTATCTATATGTAGTTTTGCATACATTCAATTTATACAAATAAATACATACATACATATATATATATATATATATATATATATATATATATATAAATATATATGTATATATATATAAAATATATATATATATATATATATATATATATATATATATAAAGTATATATGTATATATATATATATATATATATATATATATATATATATATATATATAAATATGTATATTATAAGATAATTAGTAGATTTGAGAACAAAGCCATAAGAAGAATATTGGGGGTTGAATGGCAGGACAGGATTAGAAATGAAATTATAAGAGATTACTCGAGTGCCATATGTGGATGAGATCATAGTGAAGGGTAGATGGAGATGGTTTTGGGTATGTTCTTCGTAATCCCCAACAGAGATGATTTCACCAAACTGTTAACGGAGCTCCACAAGGCACTAAAAGAATTGGAAGAGTCACGCCTACATGGCTGAGGACAATGAAGTGTTAAGTAAGAGATGGTGAATGGGGAACTTGAATTAAATACTCAAGATAGAAACAACTTGCGAAATCTAACCGAGGCCCTTTGCGTCAATGGGTGTACGAGGAGTTGATGATGATGATATATACATACACATATATATATATATATATATATATATATATATATATATATATATATATATATATATATGTGTGTGTGTGTGTGTGTGTGTGTATGCGCGTGTGCGATTAATATATACATATATGTTTTTATAAAAATGTTGTATTTAAATATATATATATATATATATATATATATATATATGTGTGTGTGTGTGTGTGTGTGTGTGTGTGTTATGTTTAAATCTGTGTGAATGTAGAAAGGGAGAGACAGCGACCCACGAGTCAGCACTTTGAGTTGTGTTATTGATATAAATGTACTATTTTTTAGTCAATTTGTTTTATTCTTTACAAAATATTTGATCAGTGTCTAGAACTGGTATGGAAATCAAATAGATATTATAGCACGAAAGCTTTCTAGATCACAGTTTATTTAACTCGTTATATTTTTTGTTTCTGACTGAACAGTTCGTAAGGCTTATTCATTGATACCGTCGCTCTATGCGTTACAAAACTCTCATGTTTACTTTAACTCAGAGTTGATTGTTTGCTCACAGGT
>NC_090725.1:92362954-92395454 GCF_036898095.1 Palaemon carinicauda | reverse complement strand
TCTCCGTTCATTTAATCCACAAGGCAGAATTGCGGAGGGAGGCAGCACGGAATAGGCTATTGAAGACCTCACGGTGATCGGTCACACGGCTTTGAAGTCCCAGGACCCGATAATCGCCGAAATTGTTGACACCATTCAGGGGAATGGGTGGGGCATACTCATACCCTCCATAAGGCAGTAACCCAGAATCCCTGCCTACCACTTCCCCTTTATCCCAAGCCTCTATCACTCTCTCTTCCTCTACTGTATATCTCACCCTCGGCCTCCATCATTCGTGGACTCTTCGGTGGTTGGTGAGGCCTAGGGCCATAGGAGGCCTACCCCTGACCTCGTCCGCCTGTTCCTCCCTCATCCATTCCCTCCCTTCATATGAATTTCCTTGCATATGACGAGGGAGGAACTGATGACGCCAGGAATATTGATGCATGAGGGATTATACATAATGCATAATAGATAATGGCGACGTCATATTTTAAGGTCTTGTGGCGATGGTCAACTTCTATTAGGGTTCGGGGTCTGTGGTGGGGTGAGAGTATTCGTCACGGTCTCCTGTGAAAATGTATTTATGTCGCCGAATCCGGTTTACGGCTTCCATTTTGATTTTTCTTACTGCGATTCTCTCACCGAATTGTAGATATTGCTCTTCTTGTAGATATCATTTTTATTTTATTTTACTTTTTATCATTTTCATGTACTCTTTTTTTTTTTTTTTTTTTTTTTTTATTTGGTTGAAATTTATCTAGTTGTATTTATGCTTCGAAAAAAAGTCTATGTAGATTTGAAGATGAAAGTTATACCTTTAAATTAAGTTTAGCATTTTTATTGAACGTTCGATTTGGTTCTTGTGATACCCGGAGGAGGTTTGGTGGCTTTATTCACTCCATTTGAGCATAAAACTTAATATAATTTTCGTAGTCTATCTGGAGTTATTTTAGAAAACGTTAAACAGTATCTTAAGTTTTATTTTTAAGATTTTTTTTTTTTTCAATTCTTTTGAGATGTGAATTAAAGACATATTTTTCCTTGTTTATTTCCCCGTGCCTACGATGTTCATGCAAGAGGGATTTTACTGGAATTCTTCGAAAGACATTGAATGCTTATGAATGGCTTATGTTTTTCTTTTTTTTTTTCCTAGTGGAAAATTCTTATAAATTAATTTAAAAAACGAAGGCTTAGATGAATAGATTTTTTTTAAATACAAAAGATTGCAAGTATCTGAATGAGGAATTAATTTCAATGGTAAGAGATGGACGGAAATTAAAGATACGATTTGTATATTACGTAAGAGAAAAGCTGTGATAAAGAATATATATATCTCTAATAATATTGTTTTATTTTCTACTAACGTCGAAGTGTTGATGCATATTATAATTATTTTTATGTACTGCAGATTGCACACGCATTTGCAAGACTCCTATTTTTGTATTAAATTCTTTTTATCTCTATTTCGGCAGGGATGCGGTTTCGACCAAGCTTCGTAGAGGTAGGTGGACATTTGAGTGGATTGTTTTATTTGGAGTTGTTTCAATGGTGTTCTGCACTACTCGTCAGTATTAATACCCTTTTCCCACTGAGGTGGGCATAGGTTATTGTTTTGGGTAGATTTCTTTGTCTGTGTATGCGTTTGTTTCTTTGTAAGTAACTTTACGTGAAAACTACTTGACTGATTTAATTCAAGTTTTCAGGATATATTGCACTTTGGGACACATTAGACGCCATTAAAATTTGGACGTCATATGGTCAACTCAAGGTCACAGTGACCCATATGGTTATAATCGATTTTTTTTTTTTTTTTTTTTTTTTTTTTTTTTTTTTTTTTTTTTTTTTTTTTTTTTTTTAACTATAACTCCGTCAAGTATTATACCATTTACTTGAAACCAAGACCAAAATCTTAATTTTCCGATGCCGAAAATATAATTCTATGAGTTAAAATAATTGAAGCGTATAGTTTTGAAGATTGGTAGGTTTAAAGTTCAAAGTAGTCGAATTTTCTAAGTCACCGAATTTCAGAGGCCCATAACTCTCAAACGAGTAGAGGTACGTAATAGGTCAATATTATTGACAGATAGAAAAGCACATATGTGCTTTAAAAGAACACCATGATCTGTTACCTTCTGTGACCTTGAAATGTCAAATTTAACATCACATGATTTCAGGAGTTCGGATTCAAACATGTTTACTTTTATTGACGGTTGCTGAAATCTTCAAAAACATTCAAGAGTCCTGTTAGTGTTTTCGTAAAGGTTTACGTGCGAGGAGTGGAGTTTGCCGTGTCTGACACCGCTTATTTATATTATTTTCATTATCATTAGGAAGGAAATTTAACGCAGTGAATAGGGTATTTTATAATCAATTATTAGTGAGTTTGTAATGTACATGCAGTAAGTGGCGCACATACAAATGAAGAAGGATGCCCTATCTACGTTTTCCTCAACACTGCAACCATCTTCTGACCCCACATAAAGAAAATTATTGAATGTAATAATCTAATTTCAGCTCTACAGTAGTATTCCATTGTATTGTCTATGTTTATGCCAATGTAAACCTTATTGATACAAACCGTTGACTGTAAACTTAAAATTCTCACCCTTATGGTATCCAGTGTTTGCTCTTGAATAAAGTTAGTTGTTCGTGGGCTATCATTCTATCAATACCTCCTCCGCTCTCATTACAGATTGCTACTTGTGTTAAAATTGGACTTTCATTCTTGCGAAGCAAAATATCATTTCATGGGTTTGAACATTGAATAAAAAGAACAGCATTTAAAAATGTTTCAATTACTCCTACCATTTTAGTTAACATTTCTAGTCTTATATTTCGAAGTTAAGCGAGTTTACAATTTTTTTTTTTTCTGCTTGCGACTTAAATCATGAGATAGGGGGAAAATGCGCTGGGGATAGCCGCTAACTTCTACTCGTTTTGGGTCCTTATTAATTTTTGTCTTGATAAAGAACTCCCACTTTCATGACTCTTTTTCATTGTACTACAGTGTAGAGGAGTTCATGAGTGCCTTAATATCATTCTTGGATCCGAATCGAAATATGTATTTTTTTTTCTTTTTATGAAATTGTGTTTATTTTCCACGATAAAAACTCAAGGTAACTTAGCTGGGAAACGACATTAGATACTTCGGTAGTTGTGGTTGGGCATCAGCCAACGGAAAATGTTTGATACTTGGTCGAATTATCTTAGAGCATGAAAAGTATTCATTTAGACTGGTTTTCTGTCCGGGTTTCCATCGGACATACAGATAGTGGTGGGTGAGGATCATATTTTTGTCTTGTTTTCAGTCACATGATTAATATCTGCTCTAATCTCTCGACTCGCCAGTTAATTAGTTAGGTAGTGAACATTTAGGGGTCAAGTTTTACTGGCACAAATAGCTGAAAGAAGGCTTCATGAATTGTAGATCGGATTTTGAGATTTTAAGGTATTTTTCTTCTTATTTACCTTACTTCATCTGGACACAATAAAATTATTTCAAGACAAGCAATGACTACAGCTTATATAAAGATAATTTGAATATGACAAAATAACTCTTATGTAGTATAAATGGCCACTTTTTCTTCACAATAAGCCAAGCCATCCATCGTGTGTGGGTCTATTGAAAAAGGGGAGAAGGAAGCCTGTTGAAAGAAAAAAGTTTTTTTTCCCAGCATTTATGAACTAGCTCTTGATTTTTTTTTTCGGCAGAGGACAGTGATGTTCGAAACCGACGTTTTTTGTCAAGTGAGAAGTTTTGCTCTATTCGAGATGGAAGTTGGGAAGTTTCCCTATTTCAGAAATGTAATTTACTGATTTTAAGCAGCTCCGCTTCCAGAACGAATTATTTAGAAAAAAAATAAATAAAAAATGAACCAGAATAGTTATCAAATTAATGATAGCCTCTAAGACACTTCAACCAAGGTGAAGGTGTAGAATCGTCGAGGGAAATGGTGAGTAGGTTAAAAAAAAAGTACCTAAAAGTACTTGAGTCCAAAATATAGTTTAAGGAAATGGGGTAAAGGAAAAGGTAGATTGCTTATTATGCCCAATATGTTTATTATACTGCTTTTAGCTTGCTGAAGCATCTTTGAACATTATCAGCAGCTTGACAAACTGAAGTAAGGCTTTGCACACTACTCCTTTAAAGGTGGCTCCGTTGGCAAATGTACAGACTTATTGAAAACATGTCATTGGAGAGTTAGATAAAAGCCATATTCATATTTTATAAACAATAGATTATTGAAAGTATGTCCATGATAGGTTTATAGAAAATTCCAGTTTTACTAGTTCTGATGAAAAATTGATAAAAATAACTCCGATGCATTTTCACTTCAGACCACTAAAATGAGACATTCTCAGAACCCCCAACTGTCTGCAGGTCTGTCACAATGAAATGTGGATGTATGGAGAATAAGCAAGAAATTAAATTAAATTGTCTAATAACTCAAATGTATGCTGCTTACTGAAACTGTGAGCAGTAAACACTATTGTTATCTCTTGGTCTACAATGGTCAGATAAGTGACTTTATGCAGTGTTCTTTTGAGGTAAAGCCAGTAAATGCTGACCCATCATATCCTACGGCTCTTACCCCTAGTTGCAATTAGACATTGAATGGCCTCACAGACCCAAGCATCGGACTACCGTATATTGTCCAAACTCATAAGTTTATCCAACCGATTGGAAGATACACAGGTAATAACTGCATCATCTTTTCCCAAGGTGACAGCAATGAATTTAGTATACAAGCCATTTGATGAGCAGGTGGCTCTAGCTCTACCAAAGTGAATAGCCAGACCATACAGAAGATAACATGGGCTATGATTCACTCTACTAATTTTGCTGTCAAACTTGCAAAACTGCCTGAAAGTCGCCCAGAAAACCAAATGTGGATCCTGACATAGTAAAAAATATATTAGAATTCCTATGATTTTTGGACTAAATGGAAGGAATGGGAGTAATTCTTAATGTGTCCACGATTATGGATAATTGTTAATAACTTTTACCTGAGGAACTTTTATCTCACGACTAGACATACAATTCAGGTAATAGAAATCATGATGGGATATTTTCAACCGTTTACTTCGGTACTTCAAATCTATAGTTTAATGTAAAGTCTCGAATACAAACAGTCTCGATACAGATTCTATCTTGAAAGGAGATACATTTGGATCCATGGCTAGTCTTGAATGTACAGTATATGCCCCTTTACTGTAGAACATGTACAAGAACCCATATTCTCTATAACTGCATTTTTTTCTTTTCTCCATGAGCGATTCTGAATAAACATTAACAATTTTCTTAAAAATGGCAAGTAACCATGATTACATATGACTAAGAAAAAATAACTTATTCAATTATTAATTATAATAATTCAAAGAATTACATGACCCATAAATTTTAAAAGACCGTGGAAGCACCTTGAACATTAGCATTTACTTATCTGCGTAGGCATACCCATTACATTAATATCATGTACTGCTGAAAATCATAGGAAAATAATTATTATATGTTGTACATTTTACAATATGTAAAGAGTAACTAATGTATTTCGCTCGTCTCACTGTGGTTTCTGAAACATTTGTTCTCCCACAGACGTGTTAGGTGTTTAGTATATTCAATTTGTGAAGCCTTTGCTCAAAGGAAAAATTCTGTTTGCCAGTAGATTCACAAGATTTATAAAACCACAAACCACATAATTGTGGATTAATTAAATAGACAATGTAAAAACATATCTTAAAACAATGAGATTTCAGGCACAAGTATGATCAATATTATTAAGCACGCGATATTTTAGGATGCTAATTTATGGGAGATAAGGTAGATTTTTTTTTATTCCATTGGACATCAACAGCATTACAAATATTATTGTGTATCGAAGAGTCTATGCCTTATTTACTGTTGAACTTCCATTATTCATAAATGGGTTGTGCTCAAGTTATGGCTTTAACTCATAATTATTATGACTGAATTTTGCTAGACTACAGGTTTTAAATACTTAAAAACAGAAACTTCTACAGTTCATTTCTGTTGTACATGAAATGTGCTCCCAGACAGGGATGTATATATAAAGAAGAGAGTTCAGATTCATCAAACTGAAATGTTACAGCTTATGATCTTAGTCTTCTCGTGTAATTGGTTTAGCTGCCAAGTTTATGAGATCCTTCAGATCTATTGCAAAAATTTTCCCACAACACCTGGGTAATTGCAGTATACGGTCAAGGTAGTAAAAGGCGTTAACTGCCAAAGTTGGCTTTATGTGTAAGGTATCTAAATCTTCCTCTACTCTGAAAATAAAAGCAGTCACTATCAGTCCACATTGCTGGAGTGTTGTTTATAATGAGATAATTTTCTGGAGTTTGACAGGATCTCTTTTGAAGAGCATTTACAGACATCAAAGGTGAAACAGGGCACAGAGGCTCCCAGACTCCTTTCATATTGTTGTAGTCAGAAAGAGCTCTTCTAGCAAATTATGAAAATGACCTATGTATGCTCTGGTAAATTTTTAAAGAGTTAAAGATTTTTAAAATTTAATTGATTGGGGATTGATCCTTTATAATGCCTTTTAAATTATGTACAATCCTCCCTAGAAATGAACTGGCATCATGATTTAGCTATACTAAGGGATGTAATCTTTAATACCTTTATTAGAACTTGTGTACTCATGGAAAAACTTATGCATAATTATAACGATGGCCCAAAATCTGAAGCTGCTTTTTTATAGTAGCTGTGTTTTTTTTTTTCCTAAGCAACTTTTTAGCTGTATGTTTTATATATTCTCAACAAAACTATACACCATCTATAGAAAAGAGATCTTATGAATTTTAGCAACCTGAAAAGTTCGAAACATGAGACAATAGGAAGACTTTTAATATAGGAGACACACGTAAGTTACATTTTCTCCTATTTGTCGATTCAAGTATTCCTAATGAAAACAACAATTAAACGGAGATTTTTCCTAGGTGCAATAGGTAACAATATCTGAGACATTTTATTGCTGAACCTCTTAAAGTTATTAATTGCATAAAAAGAAAAGACCCTCCCCCCAAAAAAAGATATAAATATGAACCGAGCTTTCATTCTTACTAACCTTTTTTAGCATTCAAAGAAAATTAGGTAGTTATTACTTAACATTATTCGGGGGACAAGAAGAAATTTGGCGTTCTAGTTCCAATATGTATGTTGTCAATACCTGTTTAAATATTCAGATCGTTGATTGTGCAATTACCACTCATGGGTACAACTGCTGCAAAGTACAGTGAAAGAAGTTTAATATTAAGTATAATTTTTTACGGTCTTCCATCATTATTTTACCATCATTATTATTATTGGTGTTTATGATGCTGTGCGTTAAAGCAAATTAAAGTGTTCTTTTTTTTTTTAGACATTAAGACAACTTTATCTTTAGTATGATACAGTTCATAGCACGACACTGGGGACCAAAGTGTATCACGAATTATAAATTATTATATCCAGACGTTAAAGGACGAGTTTCAAGTTTCAATTGTAACTGTTTGCCAAAAGAAAATTTAAACCAAGCTTTCAGAATTCAGCATAACCCAGAATACTCCAATGGCGCTTCGTAAGATTGATGATGATTCAACAATTCTATCGAGTTTTTTATTATAGCCATTATTCAATCGGGACAGGAAAATCCTTCTCTTATCAATACCGAGTCGTAAGTAACAAATTTCGAACATTTGTCATCTCTGTAAATGTATAGAAATGATAAATGAATCAATAACGTTCTTCGGTTGATAATATCTTTCTTCATCAATATTCCATTATCTGAATATAGAATTCATTTGCAAGTTGTCGATGTTCCCGTAGGGGTATAGTGCCGTCAGTGAATCGCTAGTTTTGCACTTTAGGCATTACTTTGAAATCTAACAGCGTTCATTTTCCTTACCTGCACTCACTTTTTAGCTTTCTACTTTACTTCCGTCTAGCATCTTTTTTTTTAATCTTCCTGTTTAGATTCTTATATTTTCCCTCATGCTTCAATTATGGAGTTTTCCCTTTGTTGCATATGGACACGGAATGGCCTCCCAGGTACCAGTGCCAAATTTCCCAAAGCCCACCCATAAGTAGTCTATGGTGGCTACAGGAATTACTGAAATATTTCACCATGGTTTTTACTTCGCCTTGGTATCACCCATTTATTTAATCATACCACAAGGTTGACGTCAATATAGAAAAGATTCGAAACAACAAGTTCCAACCCTACAAATGTTACCTATTTTCATTCTTCATATTTATCAAGAGGGTTTGTGGGGTGAGAAAATGGTCCCACCCGAATAAGGCGACACCAAGTCTAAAAGTGTATTTGATTTCAATTAGGTTGTCTGTGTTAATAAGAAAGAAATGTATGCATCTTGTATTTTATAATAGAATCAATCAAATTATTGTTATTTACTGTGGAACTATGGATAATATTCAGAATATATGCTATTCCATGGCATCGTAGAAACACTTTAAGTACTTCATATTTTTTTTGTATTTTCATTTAAGCAAAATGCGCCCCAAGAGAAATGTAGTATATATATTTGGAGCTTTTAGAACCCACCGCGCTGGTTGAATTAATATTCATCTTTTGAAATACGGCTCGGGCAGAATATCATGTTATAAATTCCGGGGAAAAATATGTCATAATTCCGAAATGATAATATCTCCTCTTTGAAAATGAATTCCGTGTGTTAAAGGAAAAGAGAAAAACCTGGAAAAAGTTCCTGTTAGAGGAATAATACGGTTTATTGTTTGGTCATTTATTGCACACCGAATTTCTAAATATAATTTGAATCGAATATTAATTTTAGAGTTTTGCTATTTTTTCTTATAGAATATGAGTTTCCCTTTTTGTGTCACTGATACCACATCCATTTTATATTTTTAATTAAATCTATCTTTTTTTTACAATAGTGTATATGTTGCTTTGAGAAGAGTATCTATACATTTGATATATTCCTGATTATTCAGTGAGGAAACCATTATGCAGTAAACTTTGCGTTTATTATTTCAGTTACAAGCCAGATTGTAACTATCTGAATAGGCAGAATGCCACAAGTCTTGCCAAAATAGGGAAAGCAGTCCAGTACGGAAAAGAAACATAAATAAAAATAATATGCTATAAAGAAAGTAAAACAAATTATGATTAGTAATGAGTTTGAATATATACGAAACTTATAAAGTTCAAAATGAGACCCATAACATTAGGTTCAACGAAAATGACATTTTATTAGGTTTGAACTTCTGAAATTCTACAAATTTAAGCATTCAACTATCATTCCATTATATACTCAAAGCAGGAATATAACTTTTCAATACTATTGCAGACTCTCTATATACGACTCTAGTATTAAGCTGTAGAGAGTAGGGTTCCCCTGTTGTACAGGACCAGATAAGCAGCCCCTAAACTAAAGTTTGTAAAATAACATGCAAGGCTGTTAGAATTAGCTAAATACACAGCACTGCCGTAGCGTGGAATAGTCTGGGTAGATCACAACGCGAAGCATGGTCAGAAAGGTGAACAATCTTTCACAGCTTGATCAAGGAGCTGATTGAACGACGACGCTAGACATTAATATCATGGTCAGGGATAAGGAATTTAACATATCTAGAGTTGTTGTTGTAGTAGTAGTTATTATTATTATTATTATTATTATTATTATTATTGTTATTATTGTTATTGTTGTTGTTGTTGTTGTTGTTGTTGTTGTTGTTGTTGTTATTATTATTATTATTGCCAATAGCAAAGCTACAACCCTCGTTGGAAAAGCAGGAGGCTATAAACCCTATAAGGACTCCTACAAGGGAAATAACTCTGTGATAAAAGGAAATAAGGAAACATAGAATAGTGGGCCTGAGTGTACCTTCAAGCTAGAAAACTCTAATCCAAGACAGTGGAAGACCATGGTGCAGAGGCAGAATAACTATATTTAAAAAAGTATAAATTAAAGGATCTTAACATTTCCTCTGAATAGAAAGTTAAAATATTTTGAATCCTGTAAACTGAATCCTGTTTCCAACAGCCTCTCACAAAACACTCTTGATGCCATTAGCAAAAGCCCAACAAAAGGACGCCGAGTACCAAACTTGCTGGACATTCTGCACATATCCCCGTTGAAAAGACATTAACCGGAAGGACTCCAAAAACACTGCCCTCTGTAACGTCAATATTGATAGGGCACGCCTGCGGATACTTGGCTCCATTCACCAACAGTGTTTTAATTGATCCATGGTCTCTTACACCCTTCATGCTAGTCTACTGCTCAGCGACTGAAGTTAAAAGTTCATATGGCATGGCATTACCAAAGATACCGAAGATGGGGTCTGCATCTGTCAAACTTCAAAAGTGTATTTGACACCAATTTGTGTGTGGGCACTTTTCATCAACCCCAACATCGTTTTGATTACATCCACGTAGATGTGGTTTTCCCCCTGCCAATGTCATAACAACACTGTCACCTTTTGGAAATCAACAATTGCTCCACTCGCTAACCTAAAGCCATCCGCATACAAGATTTATTGTGCCTCATATTCTGCTGCCTTACATTCCGGATGGATAGCAAGATTTGGCACCCCAGATCATATTACTTCTTACAAAGGTGCCACTTTCACCTATCAATTGAATTGTTAATATAATTATGGCATGTTTTCGGGATCACGTTACATCATACTACTACTTACAACCGCGTATGTAAGGGAATGGTGGATTGATTGAGGATCACTTCCAAGAATACCACGAATGTCTCAGTGGATGAAATAGTATAGGGTTATCCGTTGGTCACTACTGAGAATTTTTGTCTGTCCTCTACATACCGCAAGATCTACACACCACAACACATGCCTTTTTGCACACTGATATTTGCAAGCCACTGTGTAAACCCCCCCTCCCCCTATACGGCCCTGTATCTTCTATTACGTCATACTCTAAAAGCTTTCCTCCTCAATGTTTGTGGTAAAAGAGTATTAAAATATCATTGGTCGCCTTCTTTCAGATGCATATTTATCTCTGGAAGGAGCCATGTGTGCGTTAGAGCCTTTAGGTAGTAACTGAGAGGCGAGGTGAATGCAACTGACTTTATTTCGATGGATATTAGGTTTATGTACATGTTAAGGACAAGGTCGTCACAAAAATTGAAACAAAATGCTTTATGAATAGACAGGCTTAAACAGGTTGTGTTAATAGAGAGATGTAGAGCAATATATATAATAAAAAGAAAATACTGTTACAGTGTACGAGCGTGTTGTGAAACACGTGCAATGCGGTACATGGTTCTTCGCCAAAAAAAGATATACATGTAAAATGGGTCCCCCTGCTCTTGAGAGGTGTACTGTAAGTGGATCATCTTGCTGGAGAAATGCAGGTTTTAAGCGATCATTGGAAACCCAGTCTTCTTTTCCACTAATATTAAGAATGCTTTCAGCGGGCAACAGATCACGAGGAAAGGGCCCGCGTAAAGGGCCACTTAGTGTGGTTACACATGAAAACGTGCGTTGCAGAGTGCAGATCTGTCAGTACTAGTTGCTGAGCTGGGGGCATGGAGTAAATTTTCCCACAACGTGACGTAGGTGCTGGAGTTCGTCAGAGGAGGTTGCAGACGGCAAAAATTCGTCGAGAACGACCATATACCATTTCAGCTGCTGAGACATTCAGGGTGTCTTCAGGAGTGGTCCTTAGTCCCAGAAGGACCCAGGAAGCCTAGTTAAGCAGTTGGAGTCCTTGCAGCAGGACACGAAAGTTGCTTTGCGGGTGCGATGAAAGCATTCAACTATTCGTTGGCAGCAGGGCCATAGGCGGTTGTTTGATTCCAAGAAGATTCATTAAGGATGTCCACAATTGAAAAGGGAAAGTGGAACCCTTGTCAAAAGAAATAAACTTAAGGATACCAAATCTCACTATTCACCCTCAGAGTTAACCAGAGGTACATGATGAGGATGTTGTTGTTTCCATGGGAATGGCTTCAAGCCAACGAAAGGAGTGGTCAAAGACAGTAAAAAGGTAACAGTGACCTTGTGATGTGGGTACGGAACCTACAACATCGATGTGAATGTGGGCAAAATGATGGGAGGTTGTGACCACTCCTGAATCCGTAACTCGATGTACTTTTGAAGTTAGGCATAAAGTACAGACTCGGGCCCAATCCTTAGCACCACGTTGACCACCTGCTCGAGAACCGCACCAATAGCAGCGTTGCTGACATCAGTAGAGAAAAGGGGAGCATGTGGCACAGGAATAGTGAAAGCAACAGTGGTTGATAGCATATTCTTTGCGTTGGAGAAGGCCAGTTCTTGAAGTTGACCCCACTTTGGTCTTTTGCCCTGCCCTTCAGGCAGGGTAATATATTATTACCCAAGCAACAATCCTATTTGGAAAAAGAAAGTTGCTGCAAACTCAAGAGTTACACGGGAAAATAGTGCAGTGAGGAAATAAAAGAATAAAAAAACTATATATAAGAAGTATGAATAACAAATGAAACATCTAAGATCATTAACTAAGTTGAATTATGTCTGTCATATATAAACTATGGAGACAGACTTATGCCAACTTATGCAGCATGTTTGAACTGTGAAAGGGAGCAAAGGAGAAGGTCATACAAAGTCAGCTCCCAAACAACCAACTTTATTTAGAGACGACACGAGTATTAATAGGCCCCAAAGGAGTAACCTGAGGGTGAAAATTGCAGGTTTACAATCAACGGTTTTTACAGAAAAGTTCAACTTTGGCACAGGTATAGATAACATATCAATAGTTCAAATTAGCTTGCAATATTGAAAAAACTTAATATAGGATATCCTTTATTTGTAGTGAGTTGATTTCTTGACGTGCATTACATGTGTACTGCACGTTTCACAACATGCTCGTACACTGCAACAGTATTTTATATATATATATATATATATATATATATATGTATATATATATATATATGTATATATATATATATATATATATATGTATATATGTGTATATATATATATATATATATGTATATATACATATATATATATATATATATATATATATATATGAAAAAAAAACGAGAAGGCGTTACTCAATTTGTGAAAAAGATCGCCTGAAACCTGTATATCTCCTGCCAGATGACCCACCTATAGTACGCCTTTCAAGAGCAGGGCGCCCTATTTCACTAGTATGTCATTTTTATGGGGGGGGGGGGGGGGGGGCATGTACCGCACGTGGTTCATACACGCTCGTACACTGTAACGTTTTATTTTTTATCTTATCACTGGCTCTTCCTTGCACCGTTGATAAACCAACCTGTATAAACCTGATAGCTCATGTTAAATTTTGTTTGAACGTTTGATGATGTTGTTGCTCGCAAGTCCTGGTATTTAAGCTCGATGTCTGTTCGATAAAGTTTAGTTGCATTTCCTCTCCTCTCAGTTATCATCTAACGGCGTCTCACACAATATATAAAAGTTTACGAAATGTGCATAATCCAATTGCAATGTGTGTAGCTTTACGTAAGGTGTGTTATACATTTTTAAGTGTGATTTATGAAGACAAAATAGTGATATATGAACGGTGTAACTGGTTGAATATTGGTATATTGACCTATCCGGGTTGTAGACACAAGCAGAAGAGTAGAATTTATTCACCATGTCTGCATATTCATGACATAGAATAGGGTGTAATAATGGCAATATTGTACTTCAAACATGATAATTGTGACCATATGGGCAGTTATTATTTTCGAGTTTGATAATGGTAACATATGTATGGTAACCAAAGTCAATAATAACCTTGTCTATTAGGATAAGATGGAGAAAAGACAGTTCATAAAATAAAACGTTTATATGCATCTGGAGGCGTAATAAAAATCTCATTTCGAGCGCCAATTGAATAAGGATTAAACAACATGACTCGGCAAATGGGACTTTTTCTATTAAGGAATGAATAACATGAATAAATATGAATAGACTTTCCAAGTGCCATATGTGATAAGAGGCCGGGTGGTAGGGGGTGAAGAGGGTCTGGGAATTGAGGAAGGCGTGGAAGGGGAAAAATTGGGTTGGGGGATTGTCCACGGCATTTGGCCACCCGTAATCAGTGCATTCGCCCGTAAGGTATCGAAATCTATTGCTGTTTCCAATCCCACGTAAATCTCCCTCTCTAATATCACCAAATGTCGAATAGTTGGAGAGAGAGAGAGAGAGAGAGAGAGAGAGAGAGAGAGAGAGAGAGAGAGAGAGAGAGAGAGAGAGAGAGAGAGAGCATGTGGGTTGCGCTACCCTTGCCAAGTTAGTATTCGCACATATTTTCATTGCACTTATTGCTCGTGAAGAAAAAATTCGTATTATTATTATTATTATTATTATTATTATTATTATTATTATTATTATTATTACTTGCTAAGCTACAACCCCAGTTGGAAAAGCAGGATGCTATAAGCCCAGGGGCTCCAAGAGGGAACATAGCCCAGTCAGGAAAGCAGACAAGGAAAAATGAAATTTTTAAGAAGAGTAACAATATCAAAATAATTATCTCCTATGTAAACTATAAAAACTTTAACAAAACAAGAGAAAGAGAAACAAGACAGAGGAGCGTGAACGAGTGTACCCTCAAGCAAGAGAAACTCTAACCCAAAACAGCGGAAGACCATGGTACAAAGGCTATGGTACTACCCAAGACTAGAGAAGAATGGTTTGATTTTGGAGTGTCCTTCTCCTAGAAGAGCTTCTGACCATAGCTAAAGTCTCTCTTCTACCCCTAACAAGAGGAAAGTGGCCACTGGACAAATACAGTGCAGTAACCCCTTGGGTGAAGAAGAATTGTTTGGTAATCTCAATGTTGCCAGATGCAAGAGGACAGAAGAGAATCTGTAAAGAATAGGCCAGACCATTCATTGTGTGCGTGTGTAGGCAAAAGGAAAATGAACCGTAACCAGAGAGAAGGATTCAATGTAGTACTGTCTGGCCAGTCAAAAGACCCCATAACTCTCTAGTGGTAGTATCTCAACGAGTGGTTGGTGACCTGGCCAGCGTACTACCTACAAATAGTTTCCGATAAGCTTTTCCTTATGTATTAGGAAAATATGTACAGTGAATTTTTTTAATGATTTCAGAAATGGTTCTGTTATTTCTGCTATAACATTTGTAAACTTGCTTTGTGTTCTTTCACTTGCTTAAATAAAATCTAATTATAGAAAGTACATTCTGATTAACTCATAAAGATAATGGTAAAAATTACATATATACGATAAGAATTGGTGGGTTCTAGGATTTAGGTACGGTTTTGAATGTTAATTTCAAATATTTTAATCCGTTCTTTATGAAAATTAAATAAAAAAAAAGTGTTTACATTTCATAATAATAACACGACTGAGAAAAATCAAAATGTCTAAAAATCCAGCACAACCATGGACAACTATCTCTCTCTCTCTCTCTCTCTCTCTCTCTCTCTCTCTCTCTCTCTCTCTCTCTCTCTCTCTCTATATATATATATATATATATATATATATATATATGTATATATATATATATATATATATATATATATATACATACATACATATATATATATGTTAGTGTATTTATATATACTGTATACATATTGTATATATACTGTATATATATACATACATACATATAATGTATATATGTAAGTGTATTTATATATTCTATATACATATTGTGTGTGTGTGTATATATATATATATATATATATATATATATATATATATATATATATATATATTATGATTTTGGCTCCTTGGTCTGGGCACCAAAAATATATTATAAGATGGGCTCATGTCTGGGAACCAAACATATAATATTATATGCTGAGATACTACCGCTAGAGAGTTATGGGGTCCTATGACTGGCTAGACAGTACTACATTAGATCCATCTCTCTGTTTATGGCTCAATTTCCCTTTGCTTACACATACACCGAATAG
Source organism: Palaemon carinicauda (assembly GCF_036898095.1). Taxonomy (NCBI): domain Eukaryota; kingdom Metazoa; phylum Arthropoda; class Malacostraca; order Decapoda; family Palaemonidae; genus Palaemon; species Palaemon carinicauda. The sequence continues at coordinate 92,379,552 of NC_090725.1, read as the reverse complement.
TCTGGCCTATTCTTTACAGATTCTCCTCAGTCCTCATACACTTGACAACACTGAGTTTACCAAACAATTCTTCTTCACCCAAGGGGTTAACTACTGCACTGTAATTGTTTAGTCGCTACTTTCCTCATGGTAAGGGTAAAAGAGACTCTTTAGCTATGGTGAGCAGCTCTTCTAGGAGGACACTCCAAAATCAAACCTTTATTCTCTATTCTTGGGTAGTGCCATAGCCTCTGTACCATAGTCGTCCACTGTTTTGGATTAGAGTTCTCATACTATTCTATCTAATTTCTCTTCCTCTTGTTTTGTTAAAGTTTTTATAGTTTATAAAAGAAATATTTATTTTAATGTTGTTGCTGTTCTTAAAATATTTCATCTTTAATTGTGTTCTTTCCTCACTGGGCTATTTTCCCTGTTGGGGCCCCTGGACTTATAGCAGCCTGCTTTTCCAACTAGGGTTGTAGCTTGGCAAGTAATGATAATATATATACACACACACACACACACATATATATATATATATATATTACAGCTGGCAAGCTATACAACCTCTCGAATTCCAAACACGCCTGTTTGCTTTTACATTAAATCTTTTACTTTTTAAAATATTAATACCAGAACTTTGAGTCATTTAAACAACTCCCAGGCAGCAATATATAAAACACTGAATATCCAAAGGTCTCTTGAGTACACTCCACAGAAAACTGGGTAATTATTATTACGAATATTCAAACAACACTAACTTGGGTTCATTAACAGGATACGAGAGAATATGCATTAAACACTGATGATACAAAAATGAATATATGCTATATAAATTACAACACTGTGAAAGAATTTACATGAAATATAATTCACTCGCAATATTAAGTCTGAACAAAACTTAGATTAAGACAAAATGTTACGATCTGAAAATTATATATTGACTTGATTTGAAAATTAAATTTTAATTACAAAAACCTTTATTCGACAGGTATATTTACAGAAGAATTGTCATTGACTTTTATCTTCCTTCATTACTAAATTGTACGGTCACTGTCATACAAGCATCCTGGACCAGGGTTCGAAACCTGGCCTGTCAGATGCTATTGTTTTTGAGAGATTTCGCCTCGAAATTCTGATCCCGAGGTCGTTAAGAGAATGGAGACATTAATGTATTAAAATATATGGCTTATTTGAAATAAGAAAAAACACGTTTAAATGTGCAAAATGTATCATTCATATATATATATATATATATGTGTGTGTGTGTGTGTGTGTGTGTGTATCAGGCATGTATAGGCCTTTTCCTGCAATGTAATCTCTCTCTCTCTCTCTCTCTCTCTCTCTCTCTCTCTCTCTCTATATATATATATATATATATATATATATATATATATATATATATATATACACATATACACATATACACACATATGTTTATATATTTGTGTGTGTTTGTGGTCCTGTAGATGTTTGTATAGTGTGTCTTAGTTCTTTATTTATACACGTAGCGACTGTAATATTCGTTGGGAATATCATGCTTGGTAAATATAGCTCCAATCAAAAACTATTACCTCGTGGATTTGATTTCTGTCCAGTGGTTTTTGTATTTAAAGCCGTAGTCAATCACCCATATCTTCTTATGGGAGTAGTGCCAACAGTCCACCTCACACGGTATAATGTAGGTATTACTGAGTGATATGCATCGTATTTTCAACCTTTAACTGTTTACGTTGTGCCTATGTAAGCTAATTTAAACTACGCCTTTGCTCTATCCCTGTTCTCACCACCTTTTTTCCTATTCTTCTTTCCAGCCTCTCCTATGTCTATGGACGCTAAGGTCCTCGGTTAGAATTCGCCAGTTATCTCTAGAGCTTTTAAATAAATACTTCTTCATTCATTATATCCTACTTAACGTTTCTTTGTCCTCAGTCATGTAGTACTTGGTCTTCCAACGCTTCTACAGTAGTGCCTTGTGGAGCCGTTGAAAGTTTGGTGAACTAATCTCTCTTGAGGAGTGCGAAGAGCATGCCTAAACCATCTCCATCTACCCCTCACCATAATCTCATCTACATTGGCACTAAGGTAATCTCTCTTATAGTTTCATCTCTAATCTTGTCCTGCCATTTAACTCCCAATATTCTTCTGAGGGATTTGTTCTCAAATCCACAAAATTCTGTTGGATATTGTTATAACTCAAGTAATCTAAATTGTAATGTTGTTCATGCCATCGGAAATATTTGTCGAGATTTAAATACGACAGTATAAATATTGAAATTAAGACCTAGATTAAACAGATACAGTTAGATTTTTCGTCGTTTTTATTACTCATACGAGCCATTTTCATTAATTGTGGTAATAAAAGTAATTTAAGAACTGAAGATTCGATCACCTCATTTTTCAACAAGCAAATCTGGTCTGATTAGACCTTTTGTATATTCCCTGATTTTCTTGGACACCAGCCGATTTTTGGGTCGGTCTGGAGGGAAAAGAGGAGCTGACGCAGCCAATATCTGTCACTTGTAATGTTAAGTCTGTGAAAAAAATTGCATTGGTAATGGTGATTGCACAGGTTGGATTTGGGTTCGCAAATACATCTCCAGAAATTATATTTCAGGTCATTGGAATTAATTTTTAAAGAAAGATTATCATCTTTCATTTACAAAGTATTTTAAATATTGTATGTAAGGTTACGTATTTTCCCCCACGTCTTAGCAGTCTTTTTAGATTTGCAAATAATTTATTACTGTGCTTGGTTTATTACCGTAAAATATTCAAGCGATTTCCGTGCTGTTTCGAACAAATAAGATTTATATTTTATTTATCTAAATTATATATAGTATTATGAATATTTTTTATATTTCTTTCATTTTTATGGCTTAAGATTTATAATAGGACGTAAATCAATGACCTTGAATTACGTAACTTCTCTTGTCACGATTTCGGAGGGATGTATCTAATGAAATGGTGTTTTGAGCAACCGCAGACTTTCGCGTAATATTTTTAAATTCACCTACCTGCCAAACACTGAATTTGCATTAATTTTAAAAAGGTTAAAAAAATTACATTATAAAAAAGTTATATTTATTATATGCCTAGTATATATGCTTATTTAAAAGATTTAGAAAAACTTTATACAATAACACGTCCAAATATTCGAGCCCAAAGATATATAGTCGGCCTGTTATCAGATTAAGTCTTGATCGATAACAGTGCTGATAAGGACCATAGATGAGTTCAAGTGCTTCGATAAGACCTAATAGCAGCGATTCCATGTAGCCGATAAGTCGAGTGGGAGTTGATTACACTATCATTCTCTCGTCCTATTGTGATTCCTCACCTGAATTTTGCGTTTTATTGCTCATTTTTATTACGTAGTCAAGTGACTTTTCACTTATACATCATTTTACTTGATATATTATTATATTTATTATTTTATGCATTTTCTTCTATGAGTGAATAATTTTAACGTATATTTACCGTAAAGGCACACAAATGAGTGGATATATCTTTTAATTATCATACGCAACACATGGATTTTTCTCATTCTGAATAACCGAAGTTAAAATAATCAGCTTTTAAAATATATCAGTAGAACGGGAATTATCAAAGCATCCACATGTCCTTTTTGAATGTTAGAAAGCATGAAATTAGAAGTGACCGTTAATTTATATATATATATATATATATATATATAATATATAATATATATAATATAATATATATATATATATAATATATATAATATATAATATATAATATTTATATAATATAATATATATATATAATATATATATATAATATAATATATATATATATATATATATATATATATAATATATATATAATATATATATATATATATATATATATATATATATATATATATATATACATATACACACACACACACACACACACACACACACACCCTTCTCACCAGGATAGGACTACTCTATCTCCCCTCTACCCGAGGGACGAGTAGAGACGGAGTAGTTATACGTCTGGTGATGTGTGTATATGTATATGTATATATAACACACACATATATATATATATATATATATATAGATAGATATATATACACTCACACACACACCTGCTCTTTATTACATAGGGGGATATATGTTTAAGATCCACAGAAAACAGGGCAGTGAAAGACCAGGTACCAAGCGCTTTCGTGTATTAAGAAGCCTAGCAAAACTAATGACACAGCCACAAACAAGCAAAGCATCATCAGTGTATGTAGTTTGCAGTCCTTAAAATGATAAATAACTGTCGTCATATATAAACATGCTAGTAGTGTAAAAACCAGTTAACTAAATGTTTATATTGTACGTCCTTACAATTTCATTAACAAAGCACATGTCTAGGACAGAACTAAGATTGAATGCTTGATTATTAAAATGTTTGATAAAAACAATTTATATCATTTCTTTCTACAATGTTATTACAAAATACAATCTCTGACGAGTTTTCGCTGTCAATACAATGGTTTAAATGCTGTGTCCACAAACAGAGCACTTGACATTTGTCCTATCCTAACAGCATAACGATGTTTTTTGATACGGTTATCAAGTCGTTTTCCAGATTGACCCGGATATTTCTTGTTACACCCACTACATGGAATCATATAAATAGAACAATTATTTTACTTTGAATATTATTTATCTTGATATTGGGTGCTCCTGAAATCTTAGAAACATTTATGTTGAACGTTTTGAGCAAGTGATTTACATAATAAATATTTACATTATATGATCGCAACACATTCTTATGTTAAAAAGCTCCTTATTCATGTCGGAACATAACGTATTTTATCTTTGTGCAGAGACTTCTCAATAAAAAAAACTTTTGGTATTTTAAGTGACCACCTACGTCATAAATTTTACCTACTCTTAATATATAAATTTGGGGCTGCAAATTTCTAAAACCCTCAATAACATACTAGACAAAACCGGAACTTATATACTGATTAGATAATGTGAATGATAATGGATATGGGAACAAACATTAGCAGGTTTTCTGTAAATATAAAAACCAATACCCTAAATCTTTCCTATGCACCAATATGTCTAAAATGGCAATAAACAATTATTTTTTATCCGAGAGGGAATTTTATGGAATATACTAAGTTATTTGACTGCCAAAAATGAATATTCAAAATTTCATATGTAGGCCAAAAACACAATACATCGTTAGCATATCGAAACGAAAGAACTCCTTTAGACAAACCCACTGATGCGTAAAGGTTGCCTATAGTCCATTTCTTTTATCGAGGCATATTTGCACCGACTCGCAGGGGTGCCCTTTTAGCTGGGAAAAGTTTCCTGATCGCTGATTGGTTGGACAAGATAATTCTAACCAATCAGCGATCAGGAAACTTTTCCCAGCTAAAAGGGCACCGCTGCGAGTCGGTGCAAATATGCCTTGATAAAAGAAATGGACTATAGTACCGTGGATAGGGTATTGCCCATTGCCATTCCAAATAATGCTTTCCATTAAAAACAAATTTACAATCTCAAGCACAGAATTTATAGTATGTTTTAGTATATTACATACATTATGTGAATATTTATACATATAACATGATTGTATATATACACATATATGTGTATGTGTGTTTATATATATATATATATATATATATATGTGTGTTTATATATATATATATATATATATATATATATATATATATACACACATTTATATTCATATTTACAGTATATATATATATATATATGTGTGTGTGTGTGTGTGTGTATGTATGTGTGTGTGCGTGCTTGTGTGTTGTATGTTTTATTAGAAAAATATAAGTGTATATATATATATATATATATATATATATATATATATATATATATATATATATATATATATCAGGAAACTAGTAAGGACTTAATCTTATATTTTCTGTTTTCATTTCCCTGTAGTTTTTATGTGTTTGTAAAATAGTTATATTATATGGATATAAAAATGGACGCTGATATAACCCGAGACGTTATTTCTGAAAGTTTGGGCAATGTAAGGTCATTCTAAATATTAACATGTAATCCAGATGGGAGGCCTTGGCTCGGGTTGGACGCTAGCAAGTCCTATTTGGCGAGCGTTACCCGTAGAGTGTTGTTGCTATACACGAATAAATTAAAATATAAAATACATTGCGTTTTATGACTTGAGTACGCGACCCGTTAAAAATGTCAGCTAAATATTTAGATAGATATACACACACATATACAGATACAGATTCAACCCTTCCCACCCCCTCCCCCTTTCCTAACTGCAACACGACAGTTTCTTCCATTTGTATGGGAGATAATGGTTTCAGAGTGTATCTCTCTCGGTACCCACTCTCACCACGGTATGACTATCTCTGCTCCCATTACCCCAGAAACAGAAAGAGACCGAGTAGTTATATTTCTGGCAGTGCTGCTGTCCTCGACCGTATATATATATATATATATATGTATGTATATATATATGTATGTATATATATACACGCACGCATATATATATATATATTATATATATATATATGTATATATATATGTATATATTTGTGTGTATGTGTGTGTATGTATGTAAGTATATATTATATATATAGCCAAATACTTGCTCTTTATTATATAGGGGAGATGAATAAGAAATAGGCGTAGTCACTTTTACTTTTATTGCTTATGAATGTTATTCAGCGTTTACTCATTGAAAGGATAAATTGAAAATTTAGCAAATATGGGTTTCCCTTTCCATCGATCTATTCAGATATCTGAATTGAAATACAGATTGAGGGAATAGGACATATAGATCGACCTGTTCCCTGACTCAGCCATGAGTCACTGCAAAAGAAATGAAAATGTTCGGTAGATGTTCGCGATAAGACAGAAGCGAAGACCTTGAGTGCCTGACGAGAAACTGGAGGGTGTGTGGTGGAGATGTTGGCGGGGACGTTCACCTGAAGATGCTTATCGGAGATGAGAGCCATCTGAAGATAGAGATCATCTTCAGAGTATCTTAAGTGTCTCGGAGATATCCATCACCTCGTAGTTTTCATGTTTGTGGTGTTTACTCCATTGCCAAGTGGTCCCGGAAGAAGATTTACTACTCGACAAATTACATAAAAATCTAATCTTAGCCGGAAGGGATGATAGGCGAGAGGGAGACCGATAGGATTATCGGATCGTGAACAACGTTTCGGGATTTTCGATTTTATGTGCTTGTAGTTGTGGCGTTGGTGGAGATATTTCGGGTTAAGTGGCCCTTCAAGGTTAAACGTTTTGACCCTCTTAGCTTCTATCTTTAACTTGGTTTTAGGCTTATAAAGTTTAATTTTTATGATGATGATGGGAATAAAAAAATGCCTAAATAACTTCTATTTTTAACTTGGAATTAGGCTTATAAAGTTTTATAAAAATGGAAATAAAAATGTTTGACCTTCTTAGCTTTTATATTTTACTTTGAATTGGTCTGTAAAATTTAATCTTTATGATAATAATAGGAATAAAGAGTTTTGACCTTCTTATCTTCTGTCTTCAACTTGCAATTAGGCTTATAAAGTTTGCGATGATAATAGGAATACAAATGTTTGACCTTCTTAGCTTCTATCTTTAGCTTGAAATCAGTCTTGTAAAGTTTAACTTTTATGGTAGTTTAAAGGTTTAAAGGCCGCTCATGAGTGACAGAGGCAAGGGACAGTGACATTGCCCTATCGAACAGGACATTGCCCTATGATCAGTGCCAAGCCCCTTCTCCACCCAAGCTAGGACCAAGGAGGGCCAGGCAATGACTGCAGATAGACCTATAGGCTCCTCTAAACCCCCCATCCTTAGCGCACAAGGATGGTGAGGTTGCAGCGACCAAATAAACTAACAAGTTTGAGCGGGACTCGAACCCCAGTCGGGTGTTCACCAGTCAGGGGCGTTACCACATCGGCCACTACAGTTCATGATGGGAATACAAAGGTTTAACCTTCTTAGCTTCTGTCTATAACTTGAAATTAGACTTATAAATTTTAACTCTAATGTTAATAATGAAAAAAAGTGATAATAATATTTTGAGAATGTGTTTTACTTCTGTCCTCTGTTTTTGGTAATCAAAGTATAATTATTACAATTCAAACTAGTTAGGTTGGTCATATAATAGGTGTGAAACTAAGATATTATTTATAATTTATCCTTTTATTATGACTTTGATGAAGTGTAAAGGTGATTATTATAATACCCAAGGGCAACCGTACACACAGAAATGATCAATAGTAGTAGTTATTAAAAGAGTATTCTTTTGACCATGCAGTAAGTGTTCGTTATAAATGTATAGTTTATGTTAGTAAAGAGTGAACCTGCCATTTATTTAAATTACTGTTTTAAAAGTGGAAATGTTTAAACATAGATATATTGAGAAAGAAAGAAGTTGCTTTTTTTTACTTATGAATTGAGCTCTTTTCTTTTTAAAAGGAAAAAAAAACTCTTTACATGATAAAGAACCCGTCATACCAAGATAAGCAGGAGTATTAGTTTCAAATTTTGCTCGTAACTTTTTTTTTTATCTTAATGTACATATACACGCACACACACACACACACACACTCTCTCTCTCTCTCTCTCTCTCTCTCTCTCTCTCTCTCTCTCTCTCGTTCGTTTTGACGTAGCTACTTCCACTGTGGGTGCAGAACAATTGCTAAAAGTGAATAATCGTATTGATTATCACATGTCATTGGAACCGTAACGCGCAAGATTCTTTTCTCAAACACTAGAAGACATAAATAACCAAAGCATTAATGACAGGTCGCGCTCACCATCCACAAGCAATATATTTAGATACTATTCACAAAGATATTATCTTAAAGTACTCAGATATGATCTTATAACTATTAAGAGTATAGAGTGGAAATGAGAAAACCAAAATGTTCCTCGCAGGTTAATTGCCTGACCTCATGTCTAGCGGTTTCCAAGATGCGTGTACTGTTCTCACAAATACGTTATATAATTTTTTTTTCAGGCAGACAGACACATTTATATTTATATGTATACATGTATACATATATATATATATATATATATATTATGTGCGTGTGTATATATGTGTATATGTATACATATATACATATATATATGTATATATATATATGTATATATGTGTATATATATATATATATATATATGTGTGTATATATATATATATATATAATTTACATATACATATATATATATATATATATGTGTGTATGTATATATATATATATATATATATATATGTATATATATATATTCAGATTTCATATACGAAAAGACAAATGTGTGCCAATCACTGTTTTTTTTTCCTTATAAAAATGCGAGATAATTTTCAGTGTCACCTTTATTTTTTCTTTTATAGATTTACTGTCCATATAGCTAAACGAGGATCAGATAATCAAATAAAAAGGTAAAAAGACAGACGAACAGTATATTGGGACTTTTCGTGGAGAAAGAACAGATTGACACTCGTTATGTGGATTCTCATTACGAAAATTAATCTTCTGGTAGATTTTATTGTGACTGGTTTTATTTTCTTTAGGTTTTTATGTGACTTCATATTACACCTATTTTTTTTTTTTTTTTTTTTTTTTTGCCATTTCATTTGTTCCTTTGATTTATTGTATTTTTTGTGGCATAGTAAGATAACTACATGATAAAGAAAAACATTTATTTTGCTGTTGCAATTAGACTAAAAGACTTCAGTCGTTACAGAATCTTTTGAACTGGATATCAACGAGGACAAGTTCGTGTAATTATATTACGTTAGGTTGTGATAACCATTTTTTCTTCATATATTTGTGCCACTGAATCATCAGAGGCAGAGTGTACAGCAGCAGTAAACTATCCTTATCACCCCAGTGCTCTTGCATCACATTGGAATTATAAGTGGCCCTTATCGGGTCAGTGATTTGTTATCTGGTCTTAGGCACACGCCACGGGGCAAGCCATTGGAGATAATTTCAAGTGCCACCCCCCTTTCCCTTCTAAACTGTACTTCACTGTTATCCCCCTCCCCCGATATCTATTCTCCTTAGTCATGAAGTACGTTTGTGATAAAAGAGATGAAATCATATTAAGCTTTCGAGAGTGGTTAATCACTATTAGAAAATCATGATACGGTGAGGATCTGCTTTTGATGGTTATTCCACTGCTCTATAATATTGAATGAGAGGTTTAGGTAATAATGTCTATGAAAGTCTTATTTCATGTTCATATTACTTTTTTTTTTTTTGTGCAACATCAACCCCATATGCTTCAGTCTCCTTGATTTGCATTCGTACGGGACTGGATTTAGCATGATGCTCTCTCTCTCTCTCTCTCTCTCTCTCTCTCTCTCTCTCTATATATATATATATATATATATATATATGTATATATATATATATATATATACATATATATATATGTATGTATGTATGTATGTATATGTATATATATATGTATATATGTATGTATGTATATGTATATATATATATATATATATAGGGTTGTGCCACAACCGTATTTTTTCATCAAATCATTTGTTTAGAAAGTTTCATTTATCGTAACAAGGGGGTAATTTGCAATGCACATTCGTACTCCCGTGAAATAATCATTCTATCCTTAAATGGAAAGAAGGTGTCTGGGAAAAGAGAAATGGCTTATTGAGTTACTGTGTTGAACCATCTGGCGATGTGTTGTTTCGAATAGAAATTGCAACCCAAGAGGTTTGTCTGCAAGGGGAAGATGTGTTGCAAAGGGGAAGGGGAGGAAAGGAGTGTCATGTGCGGGGTCTTACGGTGTCTTCCTGATGACATATTGATTGCTGTGCAAATCTTAACTTTACTCGTTTCCCAACAACTCTTCATATATGGCGTTTTGAAGGCGCCATGTTGTGGTCAGTTGGCGAAAATTGGTGAAGCAAAGACGACTTTGATTTTTTTAAGGGAGTGGGTGTATTTTTTTTTAGTTGATCTTTGTTACTTACGGCGTAATGTTACGTAACTGTCATCTGCTCTTATTGTGAGAAATATGACTTTTGAGTATGTTCAACCTAAGTCTAGGCCAAGTAGAGTAACATGAATATTTTTGGTGCATCAGTGTAAGATTCCTTTTTTTCCATCCCATTTACCTCATTATTTTATAAATATTTAGGTTTCCCTTATCAGAAGCAAAATAACGTTTCTATTGTCTTTTGCATAAATATAGAATATCTTTCTTCTAAATTTTTCTTCCTTTTACAACTGTCACTTTGTTGACGGGCAGGAATTCAGTACTAAGTACTAGACGTGTCTCTCTTGAAATTCCTAACATTCAGCATTAAAAGATATATAAAGAAAAGTATCATTGGTGACTAAAGCACCTGGCTTCTTTTTGGCAGAGAGCGGGAATTCCTCCCTTCATCCACTAATCGCCTCTGCAAATTGACTTATTAAACGAAAACACGTCAGGGAGGCTCTCTCTCTCGTCTCTAGCCACCAGCCCCTCCTTCGCTATCTCCCGTTTATGCCTAACTAATATTTCCTTTCCTCGCCGCAGGCCTTGTGGTTGACATTTATTATCAATTAACGTCTTCCCTTAATCATAATCGGGCCTCAATGACGGGGAGACGTAATGGCCAATAAGGCCTAAAGCGGGTAAGGCACGTAAGGCTCATAATTACGAGTTTGGGTCGAGGAGTTTCGAAGTCTCTGCGAAGATGATATTAAGATTTTATAGGCGCATATCTGCCTAGACGCGAATACGCCGACCTGTTATCTCTCTCCTTCGTAGTCAGGCACGTAGCAAAAGCGAGTTTCGGGGCGAGGGGAAAAATTGTGAATTTATAAAAAGTCGGCCTTTGATGGGTGCTTTTAGCTTTCATTGTATATAAAGAGGTCAGGTTTTAATCACGTAAAGACTGAGTTAGACTACTGTATGCCTATATAAAGGTAGTGCAACAAATTTTAGCTCATATTTGTGGGCGAAGATATAAGAAAGGTTTAATCATGGGAAAGATCAGTTTTCGGAAATGTTTAGATACAAGAAATTAAATGGGTTTTCCATTAGTCTTGAAAATGATATAGACGTGATTGTCACTGTCACCTGAAAATTCTTAATTATCAACTAATTTAATATTGTTAAGAATAGAAATGTCACCTCATCCTATCCTTTGAATACTGTAGACACGCGTAAATAATTATAAGCATATATTTAGCAAAAAAGTTTGCATTTCTACTTTTATTGTAAAATAAAGGATGAACCCAGGTGCAGAAAACACAGACAATTCAATTAACCTGTAACACACACGGAGTCATTCACTTATATCCTGCACGCACTCTTAGGTAATAGGACCTCGCCTTTCCAATAGGCCTTTCAATCACTCTCGAGCACTTCTTAGGTTTTCCTCTCTTTGTGTACACTTTTCACCAACCTGTTGCTCTTCATTCTTTTCTGTGACCAAACTATTATCTCAAAATACTGTAATACATCCTGTCACTTACTCTAAACTTTTCACTACTATTACGAATCTTTACATTTCTCATCCTATCCGTTCTTTTATCGAAATTATTTTGATGAAAAATAAAAAAAATAGATATCGGTTTCTTCTTCCAGGAACGTTGAAATTCTAAATTTCATTTATATCGGAGATAAATCTATTCCTTGATCTTTCTCATTACGTTTACTTACTAATAGGGTAATTTATTAATGTCGCGGTATTATGCCTTTAATTGACCTTCTGTTTTCATTACTTAACCTTTTTTACCATTTTTTCTTGACAACTGTATCTATCTCCTTAACATATAATTGCATCTCAAGTGAAAAAAAAATAGTCTTTAAACTCTCCATTCATACATCGCACACTTAGTTTTTTCTCACTCTCCTTGCCACCATGTGTTTACTATCCATATGACAATATCATGAAATTTTACATAATAGGGTTTTGGTGACCTGTTGGTAACGTCCTTGCCTGGTGATCCCCAGACTGGAATTCGAGTCCCGCTCAAACTTTTTAGTTCCTTTGGTCAGTGCAACCTCATCATCCTTGTGAGCTAAGGATGTGGGGTTGGGGGGAGCCTATAAGTCTACCTGCTGAGTCATCAACAACCATTGCCTGGCCCTCCCTAGTCCTAGCGTAGGTGGAGGGAGGGTGGTGGCCTTGGGCGCTGATCAATTTCTAAGGCATTTTCCTTCTTGCTAGGGCAATATCACTGTCCCTTGCCTGTGCCATTCATGAGCAGCCATTAAACCTTTAAATCTAATCCTCTTATTTCTTTAGCCCCAGTCCATATTTCATTCATTTTATTCTTTCACTCTTTTCACTTTCATCTTGTGAAACTTACCTTGATTTATCAACATTCTCTACTGTTTTCAAATCTACCCCTTTAGCACTTCACCCCTTACTTATATAGAACTCAAAAAGGTATGCATAGGTCTCCATAACTGTATTGTAGAATAATATAGTAATTTCGATCAGGACTTGGATGAATCATTGGTATAACAAATAATTGGGTGTAGACTCATTATTGTATTATGATGGGAGTATTAAGTTTTTCACAAGCACTTCCTGCACCAGAAATATTATTAGAACAAAAACACTTTGCTCTTTTGGTTAATGCTAATTTTACCCTCAAACCCTGCCCACTGTTATAAAAGTACTTGTTTATGAGCACGAATCAAGAACCACTAATCTCCATCAATATGTTTTATCCAGTCCATAAAGGTCAAGAGCAGAATTTTGCAGTACAGAGAAATACTCTATTTGAATAAAGCCCAGTTGTTAGGTAGATATTGTTTCCACTCACCTCCTAAGAAAACCTATGTGGGTAATAATGAGTTACCACTTGATTTACGAATGGAATAATGTCTGAATTATTTCTGCACAATTATATCAGCTCCTAGTAACCTTTACTCCGATGCTATTAACCAAATCAGATTGAAAAAGTAAGTTGGTGAAATCTTTCTAATTAGGCAAAATAAACAGTATGTAAGCCTGTAAGGTCCATTACCCAGCGTCTCTCAAAGATATTTTCGTCACCAAACCATGATCTCCTGTGGATTGTATGTAATTGAACTTCCAAATACCAAGACAACGCGGAAGATATTTATTGTTTATTTCAGGAACAACGGCACCTCAACAGAAACTGACAACTAATAATAAATATTGTAAGCTTTAAAATCAATTTTATGAATGTTTTTTTCTTGTAAATAAAATGTATTCAAAATATTTTTATTGTAATGGTGTACTCTCAGGCTTCGGTGTAAATAGACCAGTTTATCCAGCCAGAGTTTCCATCCACACCAGGACAAGCATATTGGTGGTACTGGTGTGAATAAACCAGTTTATCCAGCTAGAGTTTCCATCCACACCAGGACAAGCATATTGGTGGTACTGGTGTGAATAGACCAATTTATCCAGCCCGAGTTTCCATCCACACCAGGACAAGCATATTGGTGGTACTGGTGTGAATAGATCACTTTATCCAGCCAGAGTTTCCATCCACACCAGGATAAGCGTATTCGTGGTACCGGAGTGATTGAAGATGCCCAACACCACCAACTCTCCTGGCAAAATTACTGCCAATGCCTTCATCCACCTGCCTCCTTTCACAACACACAACCTAGAAGCCTGCCTCTTTAGGGTAGAAATTTATATTCATGTCATTGAAGGTCACATTGTCGCCGCAAAAATCTAAATCTGTACTCGAATTTCTTCCTGACATCATCATATCTTATCACACCACTAGTGTAGCCAATGGATGGCTCTGTCTTTTGCTTCCTGTAGATCTACGTCAGAGCATGCAGGTCCCAGTGGACAACAGCGTAGGATGTTGACCATGGTCTGGGGCAATTCACCACAATGGCAAACCGTAATGGTGACATATCTCCTCTTTTGAAGTGTCTTGTTTGCACGACCTTGGATCTTGGTCTATTCAAGGTGGTCCACTCATTTCTGTTAATGGATGCTCCACAAGGTAGGTGTTCACTAGGGTCATGTAGTGTTTCATGGGTTGAATTACAGTCACACTCCTTCCATTTTATCAATCGTACATCAGAACTACATCGTACCATATGACATCTCTGGACAAATAGCAGCCAGGCTCCACCATCACATGTGAAACTCTGAAGGCTCAACTAAGGTCCTCCTTCATTATGGCTCTTAGCCCTTACAGCCAGAAAAAATCTAGACAGTGTAGGAATATCAATAGGAGATCAACGGCCCTCACAAGTCTACAAGCAAACCTGACTCTAGTAACAATACCCGCACAGACACCTAACAAGCGAAGCTCTAACGAAGTTATTGTGTAAAAGTTGCAGGATTTCCCAATCCATCTGCCATGCACCTCAAGGATTTCTTACAAATGTTAGATGAGGTTCACATGGCCCAAATATTAGTGGAACCCTCTCAACAACTCAGAAGTGGCCACCACACATCCTCAACCTCCAAGTGACAAATAGACAGAGGGCAAGCCAGATTCCGAGTTACTCCTGTTCACTATTCAAGGAACAATAAGTATTATCAAGCAGCTCAACAAACTTAAAAGGCCTTTGTTTCATCCACTGAGGATTTGGAAGTGAATCTTGAAAGTATGAGCAATGGTGCATGTAATAAAAAAACAAAAAAATATGCAGGAGCAACTCAGCCAACTAACTGTCAGCGACGGCCAGACTGGATGCCTCATACAGGGAAATGAGTCAGCATTTTGCCATCTTTCTTTCAGGAAACGGAAGAATTCTTTTATGTGTTTCTACATCTCCGGCCAGACTGGATGCCTCATACAGGGAAATGAGTCAGCATTTTGCCATCTTTCTTTCAGGAAACGGAAGAATTCTTTTATGTGTTTCTACATCACGGATGAGATGTCAGACACAATTTCTACTTGATTTGGGTACATGCAAATCGTTCTTCCCAGCCATTGCGAACAAACGATTAAATCCCGATCCCACCACCCTACTTAAGTCTGCCATTGACAGTGCTCGGCTTAAGATGTATGGAACCATTTTATACCAAAATTAGCTAGAATCCTCGCTTGCTTATACAAGTGCCTAAAAGAAAAGCACAAAACATTATGCTGGTCAGATAAGCTAGAAATGGCATTTCAAGAAGTCGAAAATGCCCTTTGTTTTGTTATAACACATTTCATCTCTCCAATAGGTCCCTTACACTGACCAAGGATGCATTTAGCACAACAATGGGTGCAGTACTCTGGCAAGATACAGATGACACCTCCAACCATTGCCAAGAAGACAAGTACCGGACGTCCTCGTCCCTATCTTTCAATGCTTTTGAAAAGGAAAGGTTTCAGCCTCATCTATGATTTATCAGATCCTTCAGGCTGCTCAAACACCCACATTATTACCGAGCAATACATTTGGAGTCCAATGAAATCACTAGGCACGCTAAGTCTGGGATAGAGCAATTCATGACAACTGGTCGCCATATTGATCATATTCACGCTGACAGTTTGCGACCTCCCCCAGAGAAAGGGATGACTTTTCAACATCATATACCTGACTACCAGATGGCCCGAGGCAACACCTATCAAAGAGCAGACAGCGGAAAGCTAAGCAAAAGGTCTAATCAATCGGGTCAGCAAACACGGAGTTCCCAAATACATGGCAAGTTTTGGAAGGCTAATTTCAGACATC
>NC_090725.1:92315454-92357954 GCF_036898095.1 Palaemon carinicauda | reverse complement strand
CTTAATCTTCATCTCTTTGTTTTTCCTTCTCATTACATGTTCTGCCCATGTCCATTTCGTTTACTTAAATATTGTTAGAATATCCTCTACCATCCATGGATATGACATTGGCCATCATTATACCCAGTACTATAATCATGGCGTAATAGTCACTGGCACCAGGAAATTCATGGACTTTGTCAGTGAATATTGCTAAAACAAGTAGAAGAAATTCCAAGATATTTTATACCCAATGACGATTCAACGTATGCATATACGAGTCTATAAAACTATATGATATTTTAAAATGGATATAATGGGTTCAAGAAGAATGACAATTAAGTAAGAGATCAAAGGGTATTAAAACTAAAATATGTATATCACTTTTGGATACCCTAATTAGATTTCAATGATTGCTAGTTTGCTATAGATTCCTCTTATACGAAATGGAAGTTGCAATAAAGAAAAATCTTGCATAGTAACTTAAGAATATTTTAGAATTGCAATAAGGATTTTGAAAGTTCTTCAATGTAATCTTTTGTTATTTCATGAAAGGCTTCTTTGATCACAAGATACCACCTTTTACGACAACTCTTAAGAAGCAATCGTATCCATTATGTGTCTGATAAGGACCCACTTAAGCAGCAAACGGAAACGTCTTAAACCCTAAGTATATCTGAACTTGAGATCACGTGCGAGTCACAGAAAGCCTTTGCTTTTTTGTTTTGTTAATGCTAGAATTACCAACGGAGTAGGTGAACGAAATTTTAATGCCTTTGTGTTATTCAAAGTCTATGTCACTGGATAGTCATCACGCAATTTATTTTTATGAAAGATAAATCTTAAATCATCTTATGACATCACATCCTTTCAATTAATTTCAACTCACCGACATTCTCCTCTTTTCACTTAGTTTAGGGCTTGGACCATTCAAGGTTATTAATTGGCCCCTACACGAATAAACAAAGGGTGTAAAGAAATGAGTATAAGGCTGATAATGTAGGTTTTGTAATGAAGACCAATGGGTACCACAAAATATATTATATTTATATATATATATATATATATATATATATATATATATATATATATATATATATATATATATATAAAGAGAGAGAGAGAGAGAGAGAGAGAGAGAGAGAGAGAGAGAGAGAGAGAGAGAGAGAGAGAGAGAGGAGGATGAGGACGATTCTTTTTACTCTAGTCAGAGTCAGTTACTTGTCTATACCACTTGAATGTGGAAGATAATCAATAGATACAATCGACAATTCAAGAAAAAAAACATTCTTTTTTACCTTCTTTTAGATAAAGAAATTCAGTCATAGTAGACCAAGTTACTCTCTCTCTCTCTCTCTCTCTCTCTCTCTCTCTCTCTCTCTCTCTCTCTCTCTCTCTCTCTCTCTCTCTCTCTCTCTCTCTCTCTCAAAAATTATGTATTTTCTTGAAAGGATTGTATTGACGCATTGCAAGTAGATGATTAATCTCAGTATCATCAAATCACACGAGTATTTCAGTTTTTCCTTTACATTTCACACTTGGTAAAAAAACAAACCAGGTGAAATCACTCTAGAAAATTCATAACACCTCATTACATTATAACTTAAGAGTGGACTAGAATTCCACCGGAAGGAACCTCTTCCAGCCGTCTTAACTACCTCAAGTATTTTAGCTGTAAGCGCGAGTCGTTGTGATTACGGATTTATCTCCTCATTACAGATGCAAGGATGAACCTTTGCTGAAGTGCCACCACCTCCTCCTTCAATCTTAAAAGCCTGAGAAGATAAGACGGCCAAAGTTGCCACATTATCTTAGATCTGTACCAGGCAGAGACGGAGCAAGGGGCGTGGTTGATTATTCTCGAAGTGATATGCGATAACGTATTCTATCTATCGTAAACATGATAATAGTCTAAGAGTACTTAAGATTTGTAAAGATATGAAAGGAGAATACTTCAACCATGCACGCATATGTCAAAGGAAAGCAAAGTAATAGATATGTATACTCAACTCGTGCAGTTAATGACAAGAGCAATAAGTAGCTGACTAGGTAGCTAAATTGATCACACCATAATAAAATCTCAAATGAATAGATAAGTAAATTTATAGGTCACAATATGCTTAGATATCCTTCAAGCTGGAATATCCAAACTATGATTGAAAATGGTCTTAGTAAACGCACACCATAACATTTGAGAACATTTAGCAATACAGATACAAAACAACTTTATGCCACACGCATGCTAAAACTACACCCTTAAAGAGATGCTCGTATTAATTATGCAAAAGATAATTGATATTAAGTATGATGAATATTTTATTACAGAGGAAATATATATAACACGCTGTGTAAAGAACACAAAAGCAAAACAAAAACTACTAAAGTTCTGTTACCAGACGCAGAAAACGAATTATCATCCTTTTGATTCACACAAAGAACTGTCTAGACATTAGTAGCTTTTAAAGAAAATCTTGGGTTTACGGGTTTTTTTTGTTAACTGTAGCCGTTCTATTGGTCTGTGAGCTACCATTGAATGAAGTTACTGGTTCTTAAAGAGAGAATCTCTACAAATACCATATGTCTTTTATTAGTCAAAGCTGTATTTAAAGAACTGTTCTCAATATCACAGAATGATAAAGGTCTTTTTGTTTTCATTTTGTAGTCAAGTATACTTCGTACCCAAAACCGTTCAAAACTCCTTGAACAATATCTGAGGAAGTGGGAAAATATTCTTATGAAAAGGTTTTCATATGCTACTTTTATTTTGGTAGAAATATAGGAATCTTTAAAAAAGATAGCTGATAATTCAGTTGCTTTAGGGTATTATATTAAAAGTTACTTAAGGTACGTTTGGGGATTTCCTACACTGATACTGGTTGTCTGTGATTTTAAAATATAAGAAATATTGCTCCTTAACCTCTAACAGTCTGCGGGTTTTAAGTAAGTTTGACTGAAATTACAGAACTCTGTATTGGAGAATGTTTTAGCAAACTGTTCTGATATGAAATCTTTCTGGGTAGAAATTTCAAGAAAATACTGCATCATAAAAAAAAATCTTCTTTTTTGGTACAATATACTGGACCAATGAAATATATTGAATTAGATGTTTGTTTACTTACTTTTACTTACTTTGATGGCTGCTTTTCCGGTCCCATACTGGAGGGGAACCCCTCTGTACAGGACCTCCACTGTCGTTTTACCTTGTTCGTTCAGAGTATTTAACATTTCATATCACATATTGTTCATTTATTGTAAAATCGTCGCTGTCCAAAGACTCATGAAATAAGAAATTTTTTAGTTTCCTCTTTAGAGCTGTAATGTCTTCAGTCATTCGAATATTTCGTGGGAGCTTATTATATAGTCTCGGAGCTGTATATTTAAAGGCTCTGGAGCCTAAAGTAGACATATATCTAGGTTCCAACATTTTGAAGCCATCTGTAACTATTCTCGTGTCGACACGATTTGTTGGCTGCGCAATGTGTAGCAATTCTCTTAAGTATTTTGGACGCCCCGTTCTGATAACTTGGTGGGTTATTGTACATATTTTAAAATCAATTCTCGCTTTAATCGGCAGCCAGTGTAAATCAATTAGTATAGGGGTGATCCTTTCTCTAGGTGGGACACCTTGTCTTGCTCCTCTGTTTATTATGTTTTGTAATTTCTTAAGTTGCACTTTTGGTAAATTGTAGTAGATAGAGTTGCAGTAGTCAGTCGTGGTAATAACACAGTTTATCACAAGTTTCTTTACAGAATTTTCGTCCAGGTACTTTTTTATAAACGCAATATTTCTTAGATGATACCCAGCACTTTTTATTACATTATTTATTTGGGCATTTAGAGACAGGTTACAGTTAAGAAATACACCTAGATCTCGAACTTTACTAGATATTGGCACCGAGTCATTATTTATGTTCATTTGAATATCACTCGAGTTTCTCACGCTGTTTTACTTACCCACCACCATGAATTCAGTTTTGTTCTCATTTAATTTTAGTTGTTTATATGTTATCCATTCTCTTAAAACTATCAAGGATTCGGTTTAGAGTTTCAGTAGTGTCATCTATATCATTTATGGAGAAGTAAAACTGTGTGTCATCTGTAAATAGTTTAAACTTCACGCCATGCCTTTGTAGTATTTTCGATAGACCAATAGTATAGATGCAGAATAAGATTGGGTCAAGTACATTCCCATGGGGTACACCTCTGTTTAAGGGTTCATAAGATGAATAAGAGTTTCCAATTTGTACATAGTAATTTCTACCAACTAAGTAGTCTTTTAGGTATTCGAAGGCTTGATCTTCAACGCCGATGGACCGGAGATCATTTAGTAGCAGTTCATGTACCACAGTATCAAAAGCAGCTCTGAGATCGAGCAGTAATAAGATACCATTTTATTTTCATCCATCATTTCTGGCATATCATTTACAACAGAGCAGTCTAATGAATAAAAACAGCTTTGAAGAACAGGGATTTAAGTATAGAAGTTTTTAGATGTTGACAATTGCCCAGCAAGAATTTAGTTGAATCGAGATTTAATACACATTAATCAAAAATGCCTCGAATCTTTAATACCTTTTGATTTACACCATATGATCTGCATATTTGAGTGAAGTTTCGTTTTCATTGACTGTATATGTGTATATGTGTGTGTATATATATATATATATATATATATATATATATATATATATATGTGTGTGTGTGTGTGTGTATATATATATATATATATATATATATATATATATATATATATATATATATATATATATATATATATATATATATATATTTCGCAAATTTAAAACATAACACATTTTTAATCCTTTAGAATTTAATCCAGAATCATTTTGCATATCGCAGACTGTAGTTTTTATAACATGATAGTTTGTTAACTTTTAAATTCTTACTTTTCTCAAATGATTATTACCATGAACGAGATGCATCTATTACCATAGTAACTAAGTATTCTTTTTCTTACTTTACAAAACAGGCCCTATTTTTTCAATATACCCAATTCAACGGTCATGAAACAACAGTATATTTCCCTCATTCAATCTGTTTTAATCTAATTGAAGGCCCAAAAATTAAGGATGCATTCGTCCTTCACATGGAACACACAAGACGCTTTTTCAGACACTTTAGGCCAATAAGGTTAATGCTTTCTGGTAATGTGATCAAGCATAATCTAGGTGGTCCGTGATGTGGTACTGTATTCTTAGAACAAGTTAAAATACAAATTGTTCGAGTGGTAATGCGTCTTTAATAGTGCAATTCATTTCAAGTAGCCCGAGCTTTAATTGACAATATACTTCTGATTAGATGTACATTGTGAAGGTATTTATAGGCTCCCAAAGGGGCAGTAAGGGTGATAATTGCATGTTTACATTCAACAACTTCTGTTAATAAGGTTGTCATTGGCATAAAAATTGTCAATATAATAATGGTAATGAAAAGAGTTGAAATTAGCTTGTTACATTCAATACCATTTATAGTTTAATTTCGATGAAGTCAGATGGTAGTTACTGCATGCGCTGCATATAAGAAAATGTACAGTGGCACTCTTCTTTATTTATATTTGCATTACGTGTTGCATGTGCATTACACGAGTAATCTCCCCTATGAAGCAGACATGTATGTGAGAGAGGGAGACTTACCATCGAGCTTTGTATTGTTGGTGGGTCATCTTGTAGGAGATATGCAGGTTTTAGGCGGCCAATGGTGATCAAGTCTTTTCCAGGAATGTTGAGGAGAAAAGCTTTTGGAGTACCATGGATGACAAGGATTGTGTTAGTATGTGAGGTCGTATATGCAAGCATCAGTGGCTTGCAAGCACCGTGAAGCACGGGAACGTGTGTGTTGCGGTGTATAGGTCTTTCGCTATTTGCTTATGCAGACATGGCATAGGCGATGGGATCGTCGAAGGAGGTGGTGGACGGAAATAATTCCACAGGGACAACCAGGGGGTCGTCATATAACATTCCAGCTGTTGAGACATCCATGGTATGCTTGTGAGAGATTCTCTGTCCAAGGAGGATGGAGGAAAGTTGTGGGAACCAGCTGGAGTTGGTGCATTGGGACATCAAAGCTGTACAATGGAACCATTTCCTCATTCGGTTGGCTTCCGTGTTGTGATGCTAAGAAGATGGCCAGGGAGAGTGATTGATGACTCGGAAAAGGTAACGGTGTCCATGTGACATAATTAGGGAACCAACCACATCAACAGGAATGTTGGCTAAACGATGCTGAGGATAATGAAAAGTGCCCACACCCGAATCCGTGTGTCAATACACTTTAGAAGTTTGACCTGAAGCACAGGAGAGAAGTCAATCCTTGGCATCTTTTAGTAATGCCATGCCATATGTACTTCGACTTTAGTAGTTGTGCATTAGATTGGCATGAGGGCTGCGAGAGGTATGGCTCAATCCAAACACTCATCAGCACATGGAGGCAGGTGTCTAATGGCTTGGCCTGATAGTATTGTTATTACTGAGGAGGGTGATGGCTTTCCAATGGAGAGATGTACAAGATGCCCTTCAGGTTTGATACTTAAGGTTTTTTGATGGCTTTTTCTAAGGCATTGTAATCCATTCTCAGGTGTTCGGTGGCCAGTGTGTTTCTGGAAAGAACATTGGTGACGGGATTCAGTTTACTATGGATGTATTGAGTATTACAGTTGTATTCAGAAATGGCAAAGGGATGTTGGAGTTGATGGGCAGACAAGGTGTCGAACTATAAACTGAAAGTGTATCCACAGGGCATGTGGTCCTTATGAATGATAAAGGTTGTGAAGAATGGCCAAATACACCACCAGTGATTCATGGTCATAGGTAGAGTTGTTGGGCCTTCTATTGAAGAAGGTCAATGGGAGGGCCCCTGATTCATTGATCACGTGTTTGAGTACCTTTCATTGGGAGAGAGTAAGAGTGGTGCAGCTAGCACAGGAAGTGTAAGAGCAGTATTAGAATACCAATATGTCATCTATGTATCATATGCAAAAGTTGAGGACCCCTAAGGTGCTATCCCTGAGTTGTTAAAATAAGGCCCTAGCTTTACGAAGGTCAAAGTAGGAATAATTGAAATTTTATAGAATTAAGAAGATGGTGATTGCAGTATTGGGGATGTTTCTGGATTTGCGGGCACCTGATAATACGCCTTCAAGAGATCGAGGGTCAATAATAGTGTGGCAATGTGAAGGGAAGTGATGTTGAGAAGGGATTGGTGGTCTAGTTCTGTCTGCACGTTAAGGCACGTTATGCCTTAAGGGCATATGGATCCATCCCATTTCAGGACGATGTGCAGGGGCGACAACCATGGGCTTGAGGCCAAGGTCAATTTCTTCCATTTTGTTGAATCTGCATTTAGTAGCTGCCAAACAGTCTGGGGCCAAACATCTGAATCTTGCAAATGCTAGCGGCCTTGTCTTGGTATGGTGGTACATGCTTTACATAGCAGAAACCTTGGAAGTCTGGCATATTTCTGGGTGGGAGACATTGAAATATAAATGGAAGAGGTCGGCAAAGTCATCTATGAGCGTGCTGATGTGGAGAGTGAGGTCAGGAGGAACAGATGATAAAGGTGTGGAGGATTAAGCGTTGATGTGTGATATCAACCAGTAAGTGGAATGGTGGGGAGGGAATCTGAACCAATGAGAGGCAGTGTAATATCGGTGATGATGAAATTCCACTAGCACTGGGCCCCCACCAATGATAGTGTCAGCATTTCATAAATGTTGGTGAGGATAGAAGATCATTGGCGGCCATCAGTCTGACATCAGCAGTCTTGGAATGATGAGGTCGTGCTCTTAAAGCTAATGTGGCATAAGGCAACGACAGGCACCATATCTACTAAAAATGCACGTTAAAGCATTTTTTTTTTTTTTTTTTTTTTTGGGCCATCGTTATATTGTAATACATATTAGTAGCACCCGTCATTCTGGAGTGATGGTAGTACAACTGAGGGCAAAGAGGGATCATCCAGTGGCTGTTGAAGGATTTAGTTGGGACAAGGGGGTGGGGTAGCATAGGTGGGTGGTGGGCAGCTTCATCTTTGCCCAGACACATTGCGATGTGCACATCGTGCGTTACATTGTTCAACTTAGCTTCAGTTAATGTTGAATAGGTGTCCCCTTCATCCGGAGTGAAGATGTTGATGGAGTTCTTGATGGTGAAGAAAGGGCTGTCCATAAGGGCGTTGAACCTAGTCAGTAGGTTGTTCATGGGCAAGGTGTTGGTATGGAAAGGGGGGCTCACACAGGTTCCTGCAGGCGTTGTACCCAAAGGCCACGAAGTAGGTTCACTTCACAAGGAAAACAGTTCAGTACTGATTATTTATGTGAGCTCCATCGAAACATTTTGATACCAGAATGATTGATAAGAGCTGAAAAATAATAGTTACATGGCTCATTGGCAATGGTGAGTACTGCTCCAGTAGGTGGAGCAGTAGGTATGATATGAGGGCTACATGCAGAATGTTGGCATCCCTTTGCAAAGCCATATTGAAGATTTCTGGGAATGTGTCCTTTGTACTAGAGCAAGTCATGCCCTTGATGAGGAACTTAACATCGATGCAGACGCATTTCTACTGGTGAAGGGCGGGAGTTTCACTGTGGTAGCATGGACTGATTAGTCAGGGTCATCGATGGACATCGTCGAAGGTTATGACAGATGAAACGTGGAGCCGGGAGATGAGCAAGAGGTTCTAGGAATTCTGTAGGTCACCAATGTTTCACGAGTAACTCAGACACAAGCATTTCAGTTTATGAGTATTCATTTTCAATCCGGTATACAAGCATTATATCGGGCTACGAGCAAAAATTTCCTTCTGAATTAGTAGTTTTGTGGAAAGTACAAACAAAACCACCACGCGCTGCAAAGAAAAGTCACACAGCACCCTTACATCACCCACACAGTATTCATAAGATTTCTACCCCATTATGTCTCGCATTTGCTTGCATCCCCGCCGCCTGGTTAGACTTTAACTCTTTCACTCTCCCCGCAGTAATCGTACCAGCATCAGCTTATGTTTTTTTATATAGTGTTCTTTTTATATAGTTGAGACCATATTTTCTCTATAGAATTGTGATTGGTATTGTTCACCATTAAATTAACAGTAACAGTACAGTACAGCATCCAGACAATGGCCTCCAAGATGATCAAGACAGAATGTGAGGAACTGATTACCTTAAAAGGAAAGAAAGTATTGAGAAGCCTGATAGAATTACATGTGTGGCAAGCCTGGCAAAATGGTACAATCGTACATACACAATCCTGAAGAAGAAGAAAGAATTCAAAGCAATTGATGCTATGAAAGGGGGGCTTACATTAACGAAACAATGGTCATATCTAGATAACATAAAAAAAGTGCTTTTCATATGGATTCACGAGAAACAGTTAACAAGAGAACATAATTTGTGAAAAATCAAAGTTTTTGTATACTGACCTTGTTAAAAGGGGAACCAGGTATGTCAGTAGACAAATAAAAAGAAACTTTCAATAGAGAGAATAGCAAACATCCATAGTGTTATGCAACATAGTGAGGCTACAAGCTCTGAGGTAAAGGCAGCAGAGGTATTTGTTATAGAATTTAAAAGATTTGTGAATTTCGAGTCGTACATGCCACAGCAAATGTTCTACTTTGATGTTCTGGAAGAAGATATCTAGGAGGACCTTCATTACTGCAGAAAAGAATAGTTTCTTGTCACAAGCCCATGAAAGGCTGTCTAACCCTGGTGTTTTGTTCTAATGCCACCAGGGAATTCCAAATCAAACCTCTCCTGGTGTATCACTTGGAGAATCCCCCAAACCTTTAAGAAGTGCAAGGATCAGAAGATGCAAATTGATGTCATATGGAGATCAAACAACAAGGCTTGGGTGACATGCATTTCGTTTTTTGAATGGGACAGTGGGCTTTTAATCCTGAGGTCAAAAGTCCCACTCCAACCATTATTGCCAATGGTCAGTGCTCCTTCACACCTTCACCCTCCAGCCATTGAAGGAATTTAAGGTCATCAAAATAAAGTTCATGCAACCCAATACCACTCCAATTCTCCAACCCATGAATTAGCATATGATCTCTAAATTAAAAAATCTTCTAGGTCCCTGAAGGGACAGAGCTCATCCTCCGTGAGTTTAGGAAAGAACATTTCTACATATCATCCCTCTCAAAGTCTTTGAGGAAACCCAAGAAGGGGTGACCAAGACAACCCTCAATTCTGCAGGGAGTAAGCTCTGGCCTGAATGCATTGCAAAAAGGGATTGTGAGGGGTTTAAACCCATGAAGGAGAAGGCAGATGATGATGAAATTGTGTCCTTGGGCATGACATTGGGATTGGAGATAAACAGGAACGTTATCAGTGATCTGCTTGTTGAATATAAGGAGCAGCTGACGACCGAGGAGCTGTTGGAGTTACATAAGGAGCAGCAACAATAGGTATTGGAGAATATTTCAACTGAGTAGGAGGGACAGAGTGTCAAACCTATTGCTTCATGTGAAATAAAGATTTTGAAAATGTGGGAAACCCTGGAATATTTTCTAGAAACAGTGCCCATATAAGGATTTGGCAGGGCAAGCATTAAAATTGTTTATGGACAGTGTGATTTTTTTTATACTATTTTAAAGGAAAGACAAACGGTCGTCTCTTGATAGGTTCCTCATAAAAGTTGAAAAAAAAAGCGTAAATTAAGCAATTTATTTAATGATAGTGAACACCATACAAGAAAGAGAACTCCCGATATTTCATCTGAAGTTCTCCTAAAGGGAGATTCTCCCTCTTAGCATTAGCGCCTCCTCAGCTCCTCTTGCTCCTCCCTTGTCTCCCGTATGTTAGAGGTTATAATTTGTTCATTATATAACATTACACACTTTTAGTAATAGTGTATGTGTAGTTATGGACGTGCGGAATTTATTGGGGGTAATTCCCTTTAA
This sequence comes from Palaemon carinicauda, assembly GCF_036898095.1. Lineage (NCBI taxonomy): Eukaryota > Metazoa > Arthropoda > Malacostraca > Decapoda > Palaemonidae > Palaemon > Palaemon carinicauda. The sequence continues at coordinate 92,347,052 of NC_090725.1, read as the reverse complement.
TTCCTATGGGGAAAAGTGGCTTTGCTTTACAAGGAATTTAAGTTATAAGCTTTCTACTAAAACAGATTAAACTTGTATACCAAGGTACTATATATATATATATATATATATATATATATATATATATATATATATAAATATTTATATATATATGTATATATATGAATGTATATATATACTATATATATATATATATATGTATATGTATATATGTATATATATAAATATATATGTATATATATGTATGTATAGATATATATATATATATATATATATATATATATATATATATATATATATATATATATATATATATATATATATATATTATATATATATATGTATGTTTGTATATATATATATATGTATATATATACTGTATATATATATATATATATATATATATATATATATATATATATATGTATATATATGTATATATATATATGTATGTATGTATGTTTGTATATATATATATGTATATATATACTGTGTATATATATATGTATATATATATATATATATATATATATATATATATATATATATATATATATATATATATACACTCGTACATCTGTGAATATATACTATATACTCAGGCCTCTTTTTGACAAGTTCTACCTTCGTGATTTCACTTATGCTCGGCATAGAGAACCGCAATACCTGTTAAATAAAATTCTTATTATATTTTGGAGGAAATCTCGTGTGGTGCGATGATTTCAAATAGTCCGCGCGCTCCCTTACACTGGGTGTGCTTCACCTCACTTACCTCTCTCCACCCAGCTCGTCCTAGCCCTCGCTGTACACTGTATATATCCATTTACTGTGGTAAGAAAATTACAGGTATATATGAAATAAACCAGATTTTGATTAAACTGGTATTTCACTCCACTGTATCCAATACTAATACATGTAATATTCACATTTTCGTGTCGTATTTATAAATGAAAACATCTTGAATTATAATCTTTTTCATTATTTTGATTTTATATTTTCAAAATTAGCTGATTACCCCTGCGTGGTCCGCCGTCGCTAACCTTAACTTTCGGCTCAAATAATTTCCTTATTATTAAGGCATGCTAGGAAGGATATTTCATATTTCCTAAAAGAAACAATTATTACTTGATCCATCATTTTCCAATTAACATTCTAATTTCAGTAGTTTTATTTGAAATACTTCTCTCATATTTTATTTACTGCTGAGTTGAATCGCATAAAGTTAACGGGAGTTTCATTCATGTTGCCGATGCATGATAATTTTATAGTGTTTAGCTTTGGTGTTTCATTATAAAGCTTAGGAAATTGTTTATTTGGGCTCCGTCAATGAGTATTTAATTGAGACTTCATTTATAACAGAGACAGAGAGAGGCAGGTAGATAGAGCAAGAGGGATCTTAGGTAGAGAGAGAGAGAGAGAGAGAGAGAGAGAGAGAGAGAGAGATCCGAGTGCTAACTAATAATGAGAGATATAAATGTACTATATGAAAATTATGATAGCTTATAACACATTGCTGCTTATGTAATACTGTACTAACTATATAGATAATTTAAATAAGTTAAGAGATAGTATAAACAATATTCTTTGTTAATGATTCGATGTGTGCATATTCTCGAGAGCAGCATCTAGAGATTAGCTGATCTGATCACAACAACCAAATGTAAAACAAAAAGAACTCAATAATACTTGATTGTTAAAATACACCCGAAATTTAAACAAAAGTACGTAAATGTTATATAAAAACACAATTAACTTGTTAAATAATCGTAATTTTTTAGAATGCAATAATGTTGTCTGCGAAAAATAGTGGTCAACTAAGGAAATTGGATATTTGAAGCTAACATTGAAAATAGATTTGTCTCACACTTAACCTGTATAACTTAATTCAGCCGATCACATCTGTGTCGGCTCCAAACAGATATAACTAATTAGGTGACTAATTATCTTACCCTCATTGATTGTGACCAACCGACAATTGGACCAAAAAGTCTCATTAAGATTGAGTTAATAAAATTAAGGAAATCTCGATAAAGAATGAAACTAAAGCACAATACCTGCAGACTTTTTGGGACGAACGGTCGTCAAAATCTTTAGCCCTGACGGCTTTAACTGTTTAACAGGTAACTGCTTGTCAATTAGAAAATTGACAGTTGGTCACGTGGTCCTCTATCCCTCCCCCACCAATGGTGGGGGGGCATCCCTCCACCAACCGGTTATTGAGCCATTCTTTATTCATCTGTTGTCACAGAAGCACGTTTGTGCTTTCGCTCCAACACTCTGATATAATTGAATTCTTTTTGGTTTTGTTAACGACTACACCTTGGATTTGTCGTCTTCAAGTGATTTTGGATCCTTTGATGGTGTTAGTGATTTATGAATATGCCATCTGACTTTGAGACTCGACGCTCCTGCACTAATTGTTCGACTAGGATAAGTAGAAAGTTTGCCTTTGATACTCATTCTCTTTGTCAGTCATGTAGGGGTATTAAGTGTGACATTAATGTTACTTGTAACGAGTGTAAGGGTTGGTCTAAAGAAGACCGTAAGTTATACGTTAAGCATATGGATTCTTTAGCCAAGAAACGTAGTAGTTATAAGTCGAGTAAGACCACGAAGAGTGGCCTACCGGAGGACGAGATTAGGTCTTCTCCTTCCCAGGAGATTAGTTCAGCCTTAGGGGAGGGGGTAGATCCTCCGGAGGACAATGTCCCTGTAGGAGGGGTTAGTAGTTTTAGCTCCTCGGTAGATGTTGCCCGGTCCGTTTCTCCTGCTACAACGGTTACCGCCGAGTGTTCTAATGCTTTTATAAGTTGTCTTGAGAAAGTGCAAGCTATTTGGGAGGCTAAGTTCTCAAAGGTGAGTGAGGACATTTCCTCTTTAGTGAATTGCTTTAATGCTTTAAATGTTCCTGTATTGCCTTCCAGCTCTGCACCTGCCCTTGGTACGCCAGTCGCTGAGGCGAGCGGACACCGTGAGGTGATCCCCTCCCCAAAGCAGGGCAGGTCGCAGGTCCAGTTCGCCATCACCCCTGATGGGTGTATGAGCAACTTGGACGAAGAAACCCCATCGCTACTTCGTTCTCCCCATCGTCAGCGAGGGAGCACCCCGACACCGTCGCAAGCTCCTTTATCTTCAGACCCAGGGAGGTCAAGATTTCGTTCTCCTAATTGTTGACGAGGGAGCTCCCCTGCGCCTTCGCAGGACCATGAACCTTCAGACCCAGTGAAGTCTTCTCCGCGTTCCAGTCGCAGGAAATATTCTCCTAGAAGCTCGTCTCGCAGTAGGAGGCATACCTCTCATCAGTCCAACTCAAGCATGTCTCCTGAGGGTAGATCCACATCGAGACCCTATCATAGAGACCTATCTCGTCACTCTTCAAGCCGCACACCCGGACTTTCATCCCTCAGGTCCCTGAGGGACTCCAGTGTTTCCTCTGACCGAAGGTCCAGAAGCCAGCCTTCAAGGAGAAGCAACCGGAGTTGGTCTCATCATTCCCCAGACCACCTTTCTCCTTATTCCAGGTCTCATTGGAAGGACCAGAGACCTAGCCGTTCATCTGTTAGATCCCACCATAGATCTCCTTCCAAACATTCTCGTCGGTCCTTATCCAGTAGTACTGGGAGACGTCTCTCCCCAAGCCATTCCCCTTCCAGGAGTAGACATCTTTTGTCTACCAGAAGCCCCAGATCTTCGCAACGTTCTCAGCCAAGGACCCGGCATGATCACAGGTCTCCTTCTACAGGTTCCTCACCCAATGATGGAGATGCTGAATTCTCCAGGAGACTTTGGGCAGCAGCGGAGAAATTTAGAATTCTTCTGGATGACGAGATGGATGACACAGCTCTTGAAACTTTGATCCCTAATTCTTTCAGGGAATTGATGAGTCTTTCCGAGAATGCCTTCCCAGAGAGTGTTCGTCAAGTGAAGGAGGTTCCTGCTTCCTCTAAGCCCTCCCTGAATCGTTTTGTTCAGGGTCTGGAGAAGCAGAAGTTTGACAGATTACCCAAATGGACCCCATCAGAACCCTTAGAATTAGCTCGCCAGGGAGTCAGGAAACGAGCAAAGGAAAGATGTCAGGCCGGACGCATTCCATACCCCACCATTGCTCTAGGCAAGACCAAGAGATACCTGCAGCTAGAAGAAGAGTCTTACGGTCCAGCTCCCACCCCTCTCAACCCCTCCTTTGAGGACGTGTTACCCTCACGAGTGAAGGGTGAACGTGCCTTGGTTGGTATCTCTGTAGAAGAGTGCAAGAGACTGGAAGCCTCCACTAGAAGAATACAGGAGATTGGGAACATGCTGGCCTGGCTGTGGTATGTTTTGACAGCTTTTCTGAAGGAACCTTCTTTCCTCACAACGCATCGACCTCTCTACCTCCAGATAGCCAGGTCTATTGGGCGCTGCCTTGAGGACCAGATGAAAGAGACTACTTTCCACGAGGCTTACCCGACTGGTAAAAGAAGGGACCATTATCTCAGCAGGGCCCCTGCTTCTCTCTCCATACGTCATAAAGATCTACTAAGGGAATCCCAGATGTTTGGACATCACCTATTTGAACCTGCTATTCTGGAGGATGTTCTCTCTCGGGCCCAACTGTCTTCCAAGATGCGGAAGGAAGATATGTTAAATGACTTGTTAAAGAAATCACTTTCATTTAAGCCACAACAGAAACAGCCCTACCCTCAGAGGGATTCGGGCAAACGCCCTATTCCTCAGCAAGGAGGTCGAGGAAATGATAATAGATATGGGAAGAAGCAGAAGTCCACAGTTGCTGCTTCATCAAACTTCCAAGCCAGGAAACAGGACAAGAAGAAGGACTTTAGGTCCTCACAGAACCCTGTCCCAAAGGGTTTTCAGAAATAGGGGCCAGTTCTTTCACACGAACACGTACAAGTGGGTTGCTGCTTACAACATCATTGGCAGGCTTGGGAGGCCCTGAATTCGGACCCTTGGGTGACCATCGTACTAAGGGAGGGGTACAGGATACCTCTCAAGTCTCAACCACCCTTGACCAGTCATTCGCCACCATCCATCGGTTACTCCGGCAGGTCCGTAAAGCAACAAGCGCTCAGGGAGGAGATGCTTCAGCTGAAGTACAAAGGGGCCATAGAGCTAGCCCCGCCCAACTCTTGGAGTTTTCACAGCCACATGTTTGTGGTGACGAAAGCTTCAGGAGGGGGGAGACCCATCATCGATCTCTCTATCCTCAACTCCTTCGTAGAGATTACGAAGTTCAAGATGGAGACTCCGAAGACGGTTCTTCTAGCTATAAGGGAAGAGGACTGGTTCTTTACCATCGACCTCCAGGGTGCTTATCTCCAAGTCCCAATTCATCAGGACTCTCGCCATCTTCTGCGCTTCCGCTGGGGAGAGGAGACTTGGCAGTTCAAGTGTCTCTGCTTCGGACTGGCAACGGCTCCTCAGGTCTTCACCAGGATCATGGCCCCAGTTGCAGCCAAATTCCACCGGATGGGTATTCGGATGTGCCGCTATCTGGACGACTGGCTCTTCCTATCTCCTTCCCTTCAGGAAGCTCTTCGTGTGAAGGAATTGGTCCTGGATCTTTGCAGGACTCTTGGAATAAAGATAAACTACAAGAAGTCTGCTCTCACACCATCTCAACAGACGACTTATTTGGGAATGAAGATTGTATCTCCTCTCTTAAGGGTCTTCCCGTCTCAAGAGAGGAAAGACAACCTCAGGAGAATTATAGAGGAGTTCTTGTTACTTCCGACCCCAAGAGTTTCTCTATGGATGAGCCTTCTAGGCCACCTTGCTTCTCTCACGTTACTAGTTCCCAACGGAAGACGCCGTATGAGGGATCTTCAATTCACATTGAGACAACATTGGGACTGGCAGAACAACACCAAACAAATTCAGTGGACAGCACGCAGTCAGGAGGATCTTCTTTGGTGGTCCCAGGAGATACACTTGAATGCAGGACTGTCTCTCAAAGTCCTCGAACCTACGCTTGTTCTGCATACAGACGCTTCAGACATAGGATGGGGAGCTTCTCTAGAGCAGGAGAGCATTGCTCGTTTATGGACTCCTTCCCAGATCTCCTGGTCCATAAACTGGAGAGAACTCAAGGCAATCAGGGAGGCTCTTCTCCATTTCACTCCTCTGTGTACATCCGAAGTAGTTGCAGTGTATGCAGACAACTCCACCGCGATCTCCTATTTGAAGAAGGAAGGAGGAACAAAGTCCCAACCTCTCAACCTTCTCGCTCAGGAGATCCTTCAGTGGGCAGAGGATCACAACGTTATTCTCCGACCTCAATTCATTCCGGGAAAGAAGAATGTCATTGCGGACGCTCTGAGCAGGGGGGACCAGGTGCTAGGTTCCGAATGGACTCTTTGTCAGGAGGTAGTAAATCACCTTGTTCACCTTTGGCCAGCAAACATAGACCTGTTTGCAACTGCTTTCAATTTCCGTCTTCCAGCATATTTCAGCCCTCAGACAGATCCTCAATCTGCAGGGGTCGACGCTATGCTTCAAGACTGGAGGGACCTTCAGACTTACGCCTTTCCACCATTAGGGATGATAGACCAGGTCTTACACAAATTTCAGTCATCGCAGAGGTGCACAATGACCCTGGTAGCCCCGTTCTGGCCTCAGAAAGAATGGTTTGCAAGACTCCTAGAACTTTCCATAGACATTCCAAGGAGGTTGCCTGTCAGGTACGACCTCTTACGCCAACCTCTCTTCCACAGGTTCCACCTTCGACCGTCCTCGTTACTTCTAACCGCCTGGAGACTGTCAAGCGTATCGCTAGAGCGAGGGGAGTATCTTCAGCAGTGGCTGAACAGCTCACCAAGGCACGAAGACACTCTACCAATTTGAACTACCAGCGTAAGTGGGTAGTTTATAGAGGTTGGTGTAAGAGGAACCGCCACACCTCTTCCAGACCTACAGTTCCAAAGATTGCGGATTTCCTTCTTTATCTACGGAAGGAGAGAAAGCTTTCAGTGTCGGCCGTTAAAGCTTATAAGTCGGCACTAGTCTCTGTGTTTAGGCTGTCTTTTGGTGAGGTTTTTGAGGACCCTATTCTCTCTGACCTGATCAGATCTTTTGAGATTGAGGTTCCCAAGATTTCCATTAGTCCTCCCATGTGGGACTTGAATGTGGTTCTCAAGCTTCTAGCTGGGGCTCCCTTTGAACCTCTCAGGTTAGCTTCTCTACAAGACTTGACTACCAAGACACTTTTCTTGGTTACTTTAGCTACAGCCAAGAGACTGGGAGAGATACAAGCCATCTCTGCTTCTGTAGGAACAAGAGGAAAGGACATGGTCCTTACGTACCTTCCAGAATTCAGAGCCAAGACGGAATCAGAGTCCAACCCTCTTCCCAGAGAGTTTCTTCTTTCCTCTTTAAGTGAAACTGTTGGGCATCTGGAAGAGGAGATACTGTACTGCCCAGTGAGAACCTTACGCTATTATCTAGCCAGAACCAAGGCTATCCCTCACAGACCCCGGGCTCTCTTCGTCTCCCCTAAACTACAGTCAAAGGCCATGACGAAAAATGCTGTTTCTTTCTTTATCAGGAGACTCATAGCAAAGGCTTCTCCCCAATCTTTATCAGGCTGTGTGTCCAAGAAGGGAAGAGGTACCCACAGTCTGAGGGGTTATTCCACGTCTCTTTCTTTTTGAAAGAACTCTTCATTGAAGTCCGTCCTGAATGCTGCTCTATGGAAAGGGAATACAGTTTTTGCTTCCCACTACCTTAAGGACGTGGAGTTGGTGTATGACAACATACGATCTCTCGGTCCAATAGTCGCAGCTGGAGAAATTGTTGGTTAACATCTACTTGGCCTTCTACCCTAAATACTTAGTGTATGTAAGGAAGAATGTAAGGCATGAATGAGATGGGATATGAATAAGGGCTCACTCCGTGCGAATGAAAACCTCGCGTAGGCAGGTTGTATAAATGCATGAGAGGAAGTAAGGTAGTGAGGGCCCATCGGGGGCCTACACCTACCTTACTTCAAAGACATATGACTAAACTAACGGACTTAACCGACGTATGCAAGTTGTTGATACAAGGTTAGGAACTTAGTTTAGAATAGGGTAGTTAGTCGACTAGGCGTTAAGACTGACCCAGCCATGACTAAACTTGACTGTTGGGGATCCAGTTCACTGCAACACATGGAGATGTCCTATATCAGTCAAGGTAACTACTCTGAGGTCCTCTCAGGTCTGTTTGTATTCTTTAAAGATTACTTAATTATATCAGATGTTTATATTTCTACTTATGCCCTCCATCCAGGATAAATGCTGGTAATCGGCTGAATTAAGTTATACAGGTTAAGTGTGAGACAAATGAATTTTTAAATTTAAAATTAATTTTCGAACACTTACCTGTATAACTTAATGGAAGACCCTTCCCACCTCCCCACATTATCATAAGCAGCTTTACGACAACATATTCTTAAAGAATGGCTCAATAACCGGTTGGTGGAGGGATGCCCCCCCACCATTGGTGGGGGAGGGATAGAGGACCACGTGACCAACTGTCAATTTTCTAATTGACAAGCAGTTACCTGTTAAACAGTTAAAGCCGTCAGGGCTAAAGATTTTGACGACCGTTCGTCCCAAAAAGTCTGCAGGTATTGTGCTTTAGTTTCATTCTTTATCGAGATTTCCTTAATTTTATTAACTCAATCTTAATGAGACTTTTTGGTCCAATTGTTGGTTGGTCACAATCAATGAGGGTAAGATAATTAGTCACCTAATTAGTTATATCTGTTTGGAGCCGACACAGATGTGATCGGCTGAATTAAGTTATACAGGTAAGTGTTCGAAAATTAATTTTAAATTTAAAAATTCATTTAAGCTCGGTATAATTTGTTTGTGTCGTAATTAATTGACGTTTTTTAAGGAAGCAAAGATTTTGATTCCTTCTGCTATAAATGAGTATTGTATAGCACCTGAGAGAGAGAGAGAGAGAGAGAGAGAGAGAGAGAGAGAGAGAGAGAGAGAGAGGGGGGGGGGTGTAATGGTGTGGAGGTGGTTTGGTTGTTTAATTAGGGAAGGTGACAGTTTCTTGATGTAAAATAGTTCTAAGAGAAGAAGCGAAAGGTAGGTGGGTGTGTGGGAGAGGATTTCAAAATAGCTGCACTGGTTATGGGTTTTATACGAATGTGAATATTTTCGTATGGATGAAAATTCTTTGGGTTTTAGTTTGGACCCAGTGCGATGGCTAACAGCCCTAGAAGAATCCATAATTGTTGTTGAATATTGCCTGGCCCTTTTGGCCAGACACGGGCTTTTGCAATCTTGCAGCCCGTTGTAGAATCGGTAAGGACTTTTTTTTAGTTAAATCTATATATATATATATATATATATATATATATATATATATACACAAATATATAAATATATATGTATGTTTATATAAATGATATATATTCTTACGAAGCTGGTCTAGTGTAGAGTAAATGATTTATTCATGTATTTATTTATGCATTTCAAATGTGTATTTAAGAAATGAATAGCTGGGTCATAAGGTGAGTTCCTCTCATGTAGGTATAAGTTTGGTATGTAAATTACGTAAGAATTTCGTTGTTAATTTCTTTGTATTCTTCATTCAAGTCAGTATATGTAAATTTACATTATTTTTAAGAATCAACTTTTTATCTCACGTAATTTGTTACGAAGTCTAAGGTAATCGGTTTAAGAGTGCTATATGACCCTATGAAGTATGAACGAGGGTTTATGTATTTCTTTTAGGTATTTATGAGGTATTGCATCATGTTTTTGAGAAAATATTCTATTCTTATATTTGCTACGTGTTCTGGAATGTTCTTGAAAACTCCAACTTTAGATTTTATCTTTTTTTTTCTATTATTCAAGGACAAGGTGGCTCGAGCTAGCTTTGAGAGGGTTATCTTGCAAACAAGGTTCATTCCCCTGAATTTTTATCCAGTTGGTAACTCTGGCGTCGATGAGCCAGCCCCCAAGCTTCATGATCCCCAACCTAGAACAATGTAGAAGTTACTAAGTCAATATATATGTGCCCCTTGGGATGCGTAGGGCAGAAGAGAACCAGTCTATCCTGTGAAAGAGCCAACATCCCCTCTCTATAGTACCTCGAGTGTGTGTCCTCTCCAAAGTGATTAAGTTTGTGCCCGAGGGTGTGTCCTCTCCAGAGTGATTAAGTTTGTGCCCAACTTATTTCATGTGTACTGTGTTAAAACATTGGTACAATTGCAAGAGATTTATGTAAGGTACGTGAAGTGTATTTATTTTGGCTTTGCTTGGTGTGAGCTAAAACTTGTGAATATATCAACTACTTTATGTAATTTCTTTAAGAGTTTAATCCTTAGTGTGTTAAAGGTTAACTATTTTCATTAAGTATCAGGATTAAATATTGGTGTAAAATTTAATTTCCAGTGAAGCAAGTGATTGTATAATTTTCATGAGTATTAATTTCTTTTGTCTTAGTCTAAGTTTTGTTCAGACTTAATATTTCGAGTGATTTATTATTTGATCTAAATTCTTTCAAAGTGTTGTAATTTTTATAGAATATATTTATTTTTGTAAAGAGTGTATTATTTCGATCACCAGTGTTTGTTACAGAACTCTCTCATATCCCTGTTAAAGAATCAAAGTAAGAGGTGGTTTTGAATAGTTCTTAATAATAATTATCCAGTTTTGTTTTGAGTGTACTTAAAAGATCTCTGGATATTCAGTGTTTTTATGTATAGCTGTTCAGGAGTTATTCAAGTATCTCAGAGTTCTGGTATTATTCAAATATAACGGGTTAATGTAAAAACAAACCGGTGAGTTTGGAACTCGAGAGGTTGTGTAGCTTGTCAGCAGTAATATGTAATATATATTTTGGTTCCCAGACCACGGGACCATAATATATATATATATATATATATATATATATATATATATATATATATATATATATATATATATATATATATATATATATATACTTATTTGGAATATATCTCAATTGCTACAATTTTAGATCTCGAATAAGATGCGTTTTTATTAGCTGTGGTATTGGATTATTCATGTAAGCTTTTGATCAGTCATTTAATCTCTCTCTCTCTCTCTCTCTCTCTCTCTCTCTCTCTCTCTCTCTCTCTCTCTCTCTCTCTCTCTCTCTCCCCTGTGCGTGTCCTTTTTTGTCATCTCATCGGTTTCTTGGAACTTGGTCGATGAGCTCATCCTCCTCCTTGATAGAAATAGACGTTGAGGAAGTAGGCTCACAGCCGCCTTCGACGTCTCGGAAAGGAGTTCCTTTGAAGGTGAAGAATTCCGTGATGCTCTTCGATTTTTTTAAGGCTGCAGTTCAGCATCTTCACTTGTAGATGGGTTTGTCTCTATGCAGTATTGTCAGATAATTTTTTTTATTATTATGCGATAAATTGCTTGGCATGTGATGGAATTATCTGTGTATTGAAGGCTTATTTTCTTTATTCTTGTGTGATTTTTTTTTTATTATAACCTGAATATCCTACCATGAATCAGGATCCACTGACATGAATATAGGAGAAATTATGATACATTGATGACAAGGAAGATGTCAGAGCTCTTAGTAAGCTTATAAAAAATGAAAAAATGACCTTTAATATAAGCACAGAAAATACAGTAGTACTAAATTTGGTTCGTCACATGCCACACTTACCTTGCCGTGACTTACTTTGATTCGTAAGACATTCTTTAGTTTAAGAAGCACAGGTAAGTCACTTGTCTCACAAATAAGCCCCATTTGCTCATAGATCGTTGTGTAACATGAAGAAATCATGTTAATTCAGATTATCTGTTTATAGGTGCCATAAATAGCGTCAGTAGTTTGATGTTTTATTTTGTAACATTTAATTATGCAAATGCATGTATTTTGACGTTATGGTATTGAGAACAGAGTGATTATCATATCTGTCTCGACGTCAGCATATGACTGTATTTCTGCCTTGAGGTGTAAATATAAGTTTATGGACATCATCATCAACTTTTTTCAAACTGATATAACAGGATCCAGTAAACCAGAAATAAACTGAGAAAAATACTGTTTTAACCCTGAATTAGGTGCTTATTGGAAGTATTTAATAGTCTATAGAGTATTTAAGTGTAAAATATAAGTGAAGAATAGCGACTTCTTCGACATAAGAAATGGTTTTAAACATTTTGATCATATTCATTACTTTACACATATGATGGATTTGATAGGCTAATTCTCTGAACCACCTATTTGAAAATTCAATAAGCCAGGTCGAGAAATTAGCTCAGTCAGTCCTGCAGTTAGATATCCAGTGATACCTGTTAAGTTCAGATTTTGTATTTGTATGTGCATTTGCCAGGCTTAGTGTTGTTAATAACTACGGTTAAAGTCTGGAGAAACATTCTGACCAGGGATCTAAAAATGGCTTTAGCGTCACTTTTGTGTTACTTGCTTGGAGATATATGGATACTATGTAAAGGTACCCATATATCAGTAACGAGATGGTTTATAAAAAATGCTATTTGATACATACAACACTTTGGACACCAAGATAAGATGTATTGCAACTACATGTGTGAAAATAAGTTATTCCCAAGACAAAGATGAAACATACTTTACAGCAACATTACAAATCCATCAATTATTTAAATATACTTTGTTGTCTTGGAAGATATTAATGGATTTGGATAAACTGGTAGTCCCTTATATATTAGATATTCAGGGATTTCATTGAGCAATTCAGAGGTATGATTTATACACAAAATGAAATTCGACAATGAACTGAAATTACATCGAAAGGGGAAGGACACTGAATTGATAAATTTGATCACAGTTAAAGTGTTCTGAATCCCATTAAATCATCACCTGCATTGGATCTGTCTTTGATTTATATATAAGACAGCTCTGCAAAAAACTTCATAAACAAATTGTCTGATGATGAAATGAGTATAAGAAATAACGTATAGTGTTATTTTCACTTCACAGATTGAAATTCTATCAAAAGCTTACTATTATCCATTAAATTTCTACATATGTTTTCATTTATAGACAAACAAATTTCCCATGCTACTCCATTAAATGGGTGCCTTAACTCTGGTAACATATCAAACATGTTTGGTATAATGAATTTTCAGACTACAAACATTTTTAATTCCTAATATGTTGCTATTCTAGTTATAATTTTAACATTTGCTGGACCAATCACCACAGTTATACACCTGGTCATTGTTTTGATCATCATTATAAACATTATTACACCAGTCTTCCCAATGACAAGCTTTTGAACACAATCATCTGTTTCTTTGGCACTTGCATTCTCTTGTTCTAAAGTGCTACCCAGTGTGTGCAGCCACAAAATGAAACAGTCATGTATACTGTTTATAAACCATCTTCGGTCCTGAGCACTGGTGCCAGGATGCTTTGTTTCAGTTTCCCAATCCATCTACTTTTAGTTTGACAGAATATCTCAGGGATTGTCCAATTTGAAAGTGTTCATAACAAGGCGTAATAATTTGCCCCAATGATGTGCTGCTGAAGTGCATTTTGTATTTGGAGAAAATTTTCAAGCTGGCTTTTGTCTCCTCTGAAATGAATACTGTATTTCATCAACTTGTTTTTGTTGCCCATATAATTATACAGGTTATGTGTCACTCCTATTTTCTTGATGTAGATGTGATACCTCATGAAAGATGTGCCATGTGGTCTGCTTTGATATCCATGGAATGGACTTGTGTTATCACTCCAAGTCATAGATTATAAAACCAGCATGTCATCCTCAATCCCATCGGAGCACTCAAGCTTGGGAACAATCAAGAATTGTAAACAGCGACCAATAAAAGCACATCTTACAACAAACAAACAAAATCATTTTCTTGCTCATTTTTTTCACAGGCTTTATATTTCTCTCGGTTGAAGAAGCAGCTTTCTATCTTTTTCACCTCTGTCAACTAGTTTATTGTTTCCACTTGGTATCTATTTTAATAGTTCTTTCTTTAGAAAATTAGGAGGAAAAGTCTTACTTTCAGTAAGATCTATGAAGAAATTTATATTTTCAGGTAGCTTTAAGTCCTTGTAGCTGATGTCTCCCCTGAGACCTGCCCCTTCATAGTTCTTCACTATTTAGTAGCATCTTTAATTGTATGTTGTTTTACTAGTCAAATATAACAACTCTAATGTGTCCTTTGAAATAAGCATAACTGATTTTTCAAAAGTTACTGAATGATCTGCAAATGTCTTTGGCATTCATAATACTTGTCCCATAGCCATTCCATCTGTTAAGATGCATATTGTAGTCGTTTTAAGTAGGGGGATTTCTCTTGAGCAATGACATTAGTCTCAAGGATGGGGAATAGTTTTATCCTGTTGACTCTGGAAATTTTCGTTTGGTGTACCAATAGTTAATGCTGTATGGCATGGGTGTTTTTTGGATGGAGGTTTTTAGATCATTAATGCTTCCTGCCTTCATGACCACATCAAGATTCTTGAACATGTTTAGGTCTCCCTTGATCACAAAATTTATCTGCTTCTGCTTGTCACTAGCAATTTCTACAGAAAAGATGGAGGCAAAGGAACTAAGTTTGAGCATAAAGATGCTAGAGTGCAAGCTAGTAGATCTTTAAACAAGTTGTTTGTTAGCCAGATTTCAGATTTCTGACAATCTGTTATCCAGCCATTTCTGCTTTTGAATTTGAAAATTTTTATATTAGGCCTTCATTTGTCATGTCCCCAGTTGTCAAACACACCAACTCATCAGACTTCTCGTTGAAGACTTGAATGTTTGAAACAAGCTTTCCTAACATCTGGACATCATCCCATCGAATTCAGGTTTTCCATGATTTCTTGTGCAGTCATCCTCTTTTCCCGTCCTAACATGGTTTTTGTACCATCATAATGGTAGCAAGAATCCTGCAAATACCTCTGATGATGTTGTAGGTACTTAAATAGGCGAGGTGGATTCATGAAGGGATCATCAACATGAATTTTACTCTGGGTACAAATGCAGAAAAAATATTGTGAGACAAATGCAAACTTGTGTATCGTAGGAAAGATTCTTACAAACTATGGAGTTCCTAGAAAATTGATAAAAATACATAAGCTCGCTCGTTCCAAAAGTGTGTATCGTTGGCTTCAAGTCCTCATCCTTCCTTAAGGAAATGAGAGCAAAACGAAGTGAAGTTCTGGTCCTAATTCTCTTCAGTCTGTGCATCTCCTTGAAGTTTACCTTACTCTAAAAGTTCAATATATGTTTGTTAAACATGAATTGTGGCGTCTTTCATACATGATAAGGCGATACAAAAACTCATATAATTTCTTTTCACCACAGTTTAAAACCCCGTCTAGAACTTTGTACTGCTTATGTAAGCTCGGAAACTGTATTAGCATATCAGTTTAAAAGAAAATTATTCATTATGACAAACGACATAGGCGCATGGTAAAATACATTTTTTAAGAAATCTCCATTTATCAGAATTTGTAGACGGCTTGTCACCGTTTTCACAAGTTCAAGTAGGCAGTAAATGTCCTGGTATTCCAAAGCTCATCTCTTATGTCAATTAGAATATATAATCTATGCATAAGATATCGAAAGAGAGAGAGCGGTTCATTCCTATTATTTTGAGTCTTTTGTCGGCTACAGACAAAGTTGCGTCAGAAAATTGGTCCCATTCCTTTTTGTATTAGGTACATTTTTTCTGACGCTTTGGTTTTCATTACGTCTCCGTGGTGCCTCGTGTCAACTTACAGGTATTCGGTTAAATGCCAGTTACCCGACTTGAAAGGTTTGAGGTTATTGGGAACTGACTAAGCCTAACAATGTTCTTAGGCTTCTTTAGCATCTTATGCAACCTCCTGCTGCATGTCGACACTAGGTTGAAAGGGGCGAAATGAATCTCTGGGTCGCGACGCAAGCTATAATTTTTTGGTTACTTTTCCTTGTAAGGTAACGACACTTGTTGATAATTTTGACTGACAATTAAAATGACTAGATGGCCTCTGCCATTACTTCATTATAAAATATTTTTTTTAATGGATATTTAGTCTCATTGATATAAAGAAAATGAGAACGAATAGAAGATGTATAGTAACGTCAATTATGATCAGTTGTTCTTGAAGAAATGTGTGTGGAGTCTTAAGCCCCTAATACCACCCCTTTTCCCCTAACCACCTTAACGTCTTCCAGAAATTGGATTATTTAAACGGTTTCAGTAGACTCTTATAAAAGGAAAAACCAGATTTTTCCTATGTTAATTTTTTTTTTACGTCTCCCTCTAATACTTCTTATGTAGCGTCCAGCATTAACTCCGAAGACGGTTAACCCTAATCTCTCCCGTTCATGGTTGAAGATATATATATATATATATATATATATATATATACATATGTATATATATGAGTATATATATATACATATATATATATATATATATATATCTATATATATATATATATATATATATATATATGTGTATATATATGTATGTATATGTGTATATATATATATGTATGTATGTATATATATATAAATATATATATATGTGTGTGTATATATATATGTATATATATGTATGTAAATATATATATATATATATATATATATATATATATATATATATATATATATATATATATATATACAAAAGAGGTTAGAATTTAGCCCACAATTATCCAAACATTTTGGAATAAATGTATTTTTGGTTTATGATAAAGATCCATGTAATAAATTACCGCTTCAAGTCTGTGACCTATGGTAAGTTATATGTTCTGGTATAGTATGTAATTCGTTGTGAATAGTAGGGAGGCATAACGTTTTTCGATAAGTGAGCAAACTTCATAACAACTCTGTTACAAAATTTCGCACTCTAATTCTGCTGTAATGTTCTTGTCGTTCTGTATAACTCTCTTGTAGACAAATTACAAATTTGTAATATAAATTTTTATATTATATTTATGTCAGATGATCATTATGATTAACATTTCAGGATACCTACATTTGATGTAATGCTTAAAAAAGAACATAAATTTGAATTATCTTGAATAAACATCTGTTCTCATCTCAGCACAAGCTATCGCTTTGGGAAAGTAATTCACTGTATAATCTAGTATAATTTCCTTTCATTATTGTCCATATTATATAAATATATATATATATATATATATATATATATATATATATATATATATATATATATATATATATGTGTGTGTGTGTGTGTGTGTGTGTGTGCATGCTAATATACACTGATATATATATATATGTATATATATATATATATATATATATATATATATATATATATATGAAATCCTTCCGGTCAGATTTATAACTACTCTGTCTCTCCCTGTGCCTCAGGTAGGTGGTTGAGTGAGTAGTCATACCCTGGTGAAACGGATTGTAGTTAGGAAATGAGTAGGGGGTGGGAATGGTTGCATCTGTGTATAGCTTTCTAAATATTTAGCCGTCTGATTGATATACCTGAAGCAGAGGAAGACCTTGATGTGCCTATGAATGAATTCAGTGTGTTTGAAGTCGAAGCTATCATTAAAAAACTAAATAGATGGAAAGCCCCTGGATATGGTGGAATAACTGCTAAGATGATATTGGCCAAAAATTAAGTGACTCCCAGAATACTTAAAAGATTATTTTTGTAGAATTATGCATGAAGAGGCAAAAGCTGATGAATGGGAGCTGATATATTGGTGAAAATGGCAAAAAAGGGAGATCTAACTTATTGCAATAATTACAGAGGCATAACACTTGAAGTCAGTTATTATGGATATATATAGTATGCTTATTCTAAAGAGACTAGAGAGAAGGATTGATAAAAAGCTGAAAAGGTAGATTTAGAAAAGGTAGAATTTGTACTGACCAAGTTTTCATTTTAAGACATGTGGTACAGCAATGTGTAAAGTATCGAAATCCACTTTTGATGGCATTTGCTGACTATGAAAAAACTTTTGATAGTGTGCACTTGCCAATTTTATGGAGTTCCTCTTACATATGTAAATTAAATTATTTTATATATATATATATATATATATATATATATATATATATATATATATATATATATATATATGTGTGTGTGTGTGTGTGTGTGTGTGTGTGTTTGTTTGTGTATACAATTATTTAAAAAAAATCGTCAGCTATGTCCAAAGACGTGGATGTCTGTTTTCACTCAAATGCGCAAAACAATTAGATCTGGTTACGACAAGGAAAACTTATTCGTGTAGCTATGGATGACATAGCTACATAGCATCTTCAGTTTGCAACATTACATATCATGAAGATCGGGATATATGGCCACCGTTCATGTGGACCAATGTGCTGTCTTTCCATACTACCATGCCTGAAGTACTGTTCACTTATATTGTATACTGCTTCACTCATTCTTTTATTCCTTTTAGCTTTAACCTTGTTATTTACTGGGGATTCAACACTACCGAAGATTTCCTAAATGTAGAAAAGTGTTGGCATTTCTGTGATGTACTTGTTAAATTATGGCACTCTTATGGTTTCGCCGTTTAAAATTATGACGAAATCAATTCAGAGGTAAGTATAATTCACTCTGAGCTTGGATTACGCTTTTATGTAACAAAGTTTTACATCCACTTGGATACATCTAATTTCTATAAACTGCATGATATGAATCTCTCGGAATAACTGTAATTGTAGGGACTATTTAGTAACTTATTTAATTTTGATCGGTGGACTTGTAAATAATCCGATGAAACAGTAACTGGTTATTGATATAGTGTGTTTGTCGATTTCAGTGAAGTTCAAGTCTTCATCTACCCGTATAACTTTCTTACTATAAACAACGCACTTATTGCAATGATTAAAAACAGTGCGGTTTTCACTGTAATAACTTCCAAGTCACCGAATAGTGTTATTTTTCTCATTTTTTCAAAGCTCAAAGACAACGATTATGATATTACTTTATTTTAAAGAGCTGTGATTTATTGATTATGGAATTCGTTTGAACCAACCCCGTGTGAAGCTTACAGTGTATACAAAGGATTAATGTTTTCCTTTAACAGACCTTGCTTTTACAATATTTCACTCAGTCTAGCTAAGGACAAGAGAGGGTAGACAAAAGCCAGGGAGGAATCAAAAGGTTAAATTGGAAGCATTGCTGTGCAAAAGATTTACCGAAGTTAGAAATTGTAGGATTTGAAACTATAAACTTCTAAGGAAGATCGAAGTTTTCGACCCAATTTTGTCATCTTTAATTCAAGAAAGTGAAAATAGATCCGCTATCTTAATAGAATAGATTTTTGTTTTATGTTATCTAAGAATTATTTATGAAATGTAGATATCATTGATGAACTTTACTTGATAGATAATCATAATTTAATCTTATATTCTCATTAATTCTTACTAACGAGCATACTACATTTTTGTAATGCAAAGGAGTTTTTCTTGTTAACAGTAGTATTTTTAGACAAAGATGAAAGCCAGACAAAATGCATTTTCGTAACGGATTACTGCGTAGGACATGTGTTATGCGGTTGCATAACATTCAAAACCTATAGATCCTTTAATCTCATTTGTAACGGATCCCCTTTTATGCTTGCTTACTTACACCATTTAGAGGATTGTAAGGTCAAAGGATTTAAGCAACGTTTCCTGGTTTGTGTGTCTAAAATATATGTTTTCCTTTAATCCGATTGGGTAATTATTGACACGTTTTAAAATTTTTCCCATTTTCGCCTCTCCGTTAATCAGATAAGGGAATAATGAGAAGATTGTTCCTAGGTGTTTAAAAAAAATAAAATACCCAAGTTTAGAGCATTCGCATTTGTATCACGGAATTGTCACAACAATAACTCGGTAATTGATTCCGTATTTCGCTTTTCCAATTCACATCCCTTTATTTCTAGTGTGTTGTGTAACTTATTCATTAGGAGGAATTAATCGATACTTTATATGTTCGTTTAGTATTGTTTGAATAAAAAACGTACACATATTTCCTTAATTAGATGGCTGGTAGTGATTAGATTTTAGCTAGAAATCATTCATATCTCGAGAGATTAAAAACAGAACGAGTATGGAAATTATTTGCCTTATCAAGAATTATATCTTTCCTAGAACCTTGTAACGAATCAGTGATTTGTCCATCTCGTTAATACTCTCGGCTCCACCAATTTATTTACCCCCTCTTTACAGACTAAAATAATATCATAATAATCAAGGAACTATTTACCATCACTTTCTGGCGACACACAACTAAATTAGCTTTAAATTCCTAACAAAACTTGATACCTAATGATTGAAAGATTCTGGCAACATATTGCACTCTCATCCGAAATGGAAAACACAAAATTGAAACACTCATTCAGTAGCATTTAATGAATAACGCATTGGAATTGACCCAAGGAAAATTTCAGTGAAGATAGAAAATGGAATTAGGAAGAAAAATATGTGGATTCTCAGATTCCCTCATACACAAACAAACAAAGAAGGTTTGTCTCGACACACTTTCAACTGATCTAGTATACTAAGTAATTAGAAGCCCTGTTTAGATGAGTCTTAACCTCCATCCAAAACCCTATTAATAAACCAATACAGTCACAAAGGAAGTTGAGATAAACTAATGAAAAGTTTTTATTATTTTTCTGTACCAAAGTTAATGATTTACCAAGTATTTTGGAACTTAAAATTTACTTAACATTAAATTGTGAAGGAAAGAAATTAAAAAAACAAAAAACGGGGAAACCGTTTATCAAAAATAATCATAGTGTAATCAGCTTTGGAATAATTCACCAGTCTTTAGCGGTAATGGAGCATCACCTATTTTCTGTTCATCAATATCTAAAAGTTTGGTATTTATACTTGAGCGAAATGCGGCATGAATCACACTTTTACTTTTTGTTAATCATAGTATCCAAATATTGGAACTTGTGGATATAGTCCGGCAATTAATAATTGTCTAGCGGAACCGTGTAAATTACGCGAAATGATATTTTCAATACTAATTATCTTGTTCCTAACCTATACATGTTTGAATAAAATGTCCCGAGATTAATTTTATACTTTAGGTTATGGAAATTGATAGAACTCAATTTTTTGTCTAATATTTAAAAAAGTCAGGTGCTAAAGACAAAATATGGGAAAACTATATAAGATGTACTTTGGTTAAGTAATCAAAGTCTAATGGGAATTTGTAAGAGTATACCATGAAATTATTTCCGTTTTCTTTAAAGCGTGAATTTGTAAGAGTACACCATGAAATTATTTCCGTTTTCTTTAAAGCGTGACACAAAATAAATGACACACACGCTATCGTATTAATATATAGATAAGAGAAACCTTCCAGAGGCTTATTTTTTCAATATTCATAGGAATGCAGTTTGGAATCTGAACAGAATAGTAATCAAGTTATGGATGCTTCATTGAGATACATGAAGAATACATATTTGGTTTCTGCTAATTATGAATTATATTTTCAAATTTTAATTTTTACATTTTTATTTCTGCTTAGTGTTAGATTTTAGTTTTACAAGTTTAGACTGTCATTAGGATGATCAGTTATTTGGAATGTTCTAACTTAGTTCTTTTAGGAAGTCTATGACTTAAATGATTTTGAAAATAGTGAGAAGATTTAAAGTGGTAACAGTTATATATAAAAACCAAAAGATTACGTGATACGAATGACTTGGAAAGTATAGCCAACACTTATTTAAAAAAAAAAATCGAATTCACAACTCTTACAAATTTATCACTTGAAACGTATAAAGCAATATCAGACAGTAGTTTCATTTAACAAATTACGTAATTTACACCTCAGTCCACACTCGCCTTTCCTAAGTCGTGGTTCCATGAAAGATTAAAAAGGGACAGTTTTTTTTAAAGTACAAAAGACAACAAGGTGCTGCTATAATCAGAGCATAGATCTCAATTATACAGTTGGTGTCTATCAAATAATTTAGTAACGCTTCATTTCATAACTAAAAGTTACTTTCTTTTTATAGGCTATCAAGCATTTACACTAACCATGTAACTATACCATAGGCATCGTAAAGGTAGGATTGCTACTGCGCTACTCCGGGTTTCGTACTTAGGTGCATCTCAAAAATTGTTCATAGACAGTCCAGAAAACGAATCTCAAAAAAATTAGTTCGAGACAGTCAAGAAAACGCATTTCTAAAATTGGTCCTAGATAGTCTGGAAAACAATAAAAATTGATCCTAGACAGTTTGGAAAAGGCCTCTCTAAAATTGGTCCTAGATAGTCTGGAAAACAATAAAAATTGATCCTAGACAGTTTGGAAAAGGCCTCTCTAAAATTGGTCCTAGATAGTCTGGAAAACAATAAAAATTGATCCTAGACAGTTTGGAAAAGGCCTCTCTAAAATTGGTCCTAGATAGTCTAGAAAACTATTAAAATTGGTTCTAGACAGTCTAGAAAACTCTAAAATTGGTCCTAGGCAGTCTATAAAATGCCTCTCTAAAATTTGTCCAAGAATAGACAACTCTAAAATTGGTTCTAGAGTCTAGAAAACGCATCTCAAAAATTTCTTCTAGACATTCTAGAAAACTCTCAAATTGGTTCTAGACAGTCTAGAAAATGCTAAATTTGGTCCTAGACAGTCTAGAAAATTCCTCTCTAAAATTGGTCCTAAATATTCTGGAAAACTTTAAAATTGGATCTAGACAGTGTAGAAATGCCTCTCTAAAATTGGTCCTAGATAGTCCAGAAAACTCTAAAATTGGTAGCTCTGAAATTGGTCCTAGATAGTCCAGAAAACTCTAAAATTGGTAGCTCTGAAATTGGTCCTAGACAGTATAGAAAAAGGCATCTTTAAAATTAGTCCTAGATAGTCCAGAAAAATTTAAAATTGGTTCTAGACAGTTTAGAAAACGCATCTCTAAAATTGGTGCAAGATAGTCTAGAACACTCTAAAATTGGTCCTTGACAGTACAGTAAATGCTAAAATTGGCCCTAGACAGTCTAGAAAAGGCCTCTCTAAAATTGGTTCCAGACAGTCTAGGAAATTCTAAATTTGGTCCTAGACAGTCTAGGAAATTCTAAATTTGGTCCTAGACAGTCTAGAAAATGCCTCTAAAATTGGTCCTTGACTGTCTAGAAAATGTCTCTCTAGAATTGGTCCTAGATAGTCTAGAAAACTCTTAAAATTGGTCTTAGCCTAGAAAACGCATCTCCAAAATTGGTCCTAGATAGTCTAGAAAAATTTAAAATGGGTTCTATACAGTTTAGAAAACGCATCTCTAAAATTGGTTCTAGATAGTCTAGAACACTCTAAAATTCGTCCTTGTCAGTCCAGAAAATGCTAAATATGGTTCTAGACAGTCTAGAAAAGGCCTCTCTAAAATTGGCCCTAGATATTCTAGAAAATCCTAAAATTGGTCCTAGACAGTCTAGAAAATGCCTCTCTAGAATTGGTCCTAGATAGTCTAGAAAACTCTAAAATTGGTCTTAGACAGTCTAGAAAACGCATCCCCAAAATTTTTCCTAGATAGTCTAAAAAACTCTAAAATTGGTCCACGCCAGTCTAGAAAATCCCTCCCTAAAATTGGTCGTAGACAGTCTAGAAAACGCATCTCTTAAATTGGTCCTAGATAGTCTAGAAACTCTAAAATTTGGTCCTAGACAGTCTAGAAACCGAATCCCTAAAATTGGTCCTAGATAGTCTAGAAAACTTTAAAATTGGCCATAGACAGTCTAGAAAAGGCCTCTCTAAAATTTGTCCTAATCAGTCTAGATACCGCATTTTTTCAAATTGATCCTAGATAGTTTAGAAAACTCTAAAATTTGGTTCTACACAGTCCAGAAAACGATTATCTAAAATTGATCCTAGACATTCTAGAAAACTGATCCTGGTGTCAATATTTTTTTTTTCGAGAACGGCTTATTCAATGATACTAGCGTAAATGTACCAGAAGGTCAATAGGTCAAATTTCAAGGTCAAATACCAAAATTTAGATGCTCAGGGTATGATAAAAAGAGTGATAACGGTGTCTAGTTAGTGGTTTTAGGTTGGATTATTTCAATGGCTGCATAACCATTGACTGCAATGGTCATATTTAAGGTCAAAAGGTCAACTGTTCAAGTTCAAGTAGCATAAATGTATTTGAAAATTTTAATAAATATCGCCGGTAATTGGGCTCGAAGAGTGATTTCGGTGTTTATTTCTTATAAAAAGAATCTGTGAAATAAACATACTACCACCATGAACATTTTATGAACTTATATGCAAAAGCTTCTCAAAAGGGTTATATGAATAACAAGAAGTACCTAATTTGATAACTTTTCTCTTCTTCTAAAATGAGGAAGTTGCTTCTCTTTGCCAATTTTATGAAGTACAAATGCCTTTGAAAAAATATAAGATACTGTCACACTTGCTTCCTGAATTATTGCCAATTGGCTAATAGTACGAGATGTATAATATATATATATATATATATATATATATATATATATATATATATATACATATATATATATATATATATATATATATATATATATATATATATATATGTATGTATGTATGTATAAATTAGAGATGTGCCGAATGTAGATATATAAAATGTGAGACCGTTACATTAACTGACGTTAACATAAATCATTCATACCTACAGTAATGTATTATTTATCTCATTTGTTATATTATGTCTCTTGTAAATAAATACACCCCCTATGTAATCGTGTATATATATGCATCTTATTATGATGTCATAATGCATACTGATCCATTGTTTCATTAACTGTGGCAACGCCCCGAGGACATGGCAATATTGTACATTCCCGCCTTGGGGCATCACACAGTTTGCTTGTATTTTTGTCCATCACTCAAGGTAGACGTGTTTCCTGCATGTTGTATATAATTCTTGTAATGCACCTTCTGAATAGAACTTACGTTTATATCAAGGTTGTGTTTCCTTCCCAACCGCAAAAGGAACCTCTCAACATGACGCAGCAACAATTTTGTGAGAAGACAGAGCTTTTACAAGTTTTTAAGCAACTCAAGATGATGATTTCAGCCGCCATTACCTGCTTCGTGGATATCCATGTTTTTTTTGTGCAATGCATTTCAAGTGTAGTATTTATTGCCCAAAGTGACTTGTAAGTGAACCCCTTTAGTATTGTGTGCCTTAGGATCTGTTAAGTGGCCCTTCTTATGTGCTGTGACCCAGATTTTAATACAATACCAGTAGTTTAGCACATAATTTAACTGGGCAGGCACACTAACATCTACCCACTTCAAACACTTCCAGGCGACTGATGTCAGTCATGTGAGGGGAGTTACTCAGTTGCTGTTCGTCGGACAGACTTATCCTACCGAACCTGCACCGTATCTACACCCAGAAATATAAGCACACATTCGTAAAAATTATATAAATTCTGAACATTTTAAAGAAGGAACTTTTATAATTTTATATATTCTTTCTTAATGTGTGAATGTAACTGTTTTATAATAAAAACATGGCTGAATCACAATTTCAAGAGGACTCTACTGATATACGAGAAGCAGAGGAAGAGGAAGAATTCAATCCAAGTGTTGGACCCCTCGATGAATTAACTGGTGAAGAAGAGAACCAGTTGCCACCACAACGCACCCCACATTGTACACATCCCCATTCAGGTTCAGGAGCCGAATTTCTTCATTTAATCAAGTATCTTGAACAAAGTCAGATATGGAGACGTTGATGGGAAGATTATTCCGGCCTGGTAGATTTATCCAAGCTACCTAGAGAGAAGCAACTCATTCAGCTCAGAATGTGCCTTACTCTCGAGATGCAGAGGATCTTGGAGCACACCTTGGATACTCCGTCCAATACTGACAAGACGGTAGAAGAGGTCTTAGATGAACAGCATGATCATGTGAAAAGTCTTCTCAACAAAGTGCTCCGCTGAAGAGAACTTTTAAGTTATAAGTAGTTTGAGGGAGAAATTTTTTCTGATTTTTACGTGCAATTTAAGCACATAGCTGAAGAGGTGGATGTCTGTCCTGAGAATTCACCAGGGTGTGAGAAAAATCAAATTAAAATGATAAACCTCATTGGCATGAGGTATGAGGAACTCGTCCAGAAACTTTTCTCTCATGATGCAGCAGCTTCACTACAGGAGGTGGTCAACACTAGTCGCTCATATGAGGCTGCCAGGAAGGCTACTTCTGCAATTCGAGCCCCACCCTCTCAGCTCTGTGTTGTTTCAGCATACAAGAAACAAAGGAAGTGGGAAAAATCACTCTTCAACCCCACCACCCAAATAAGCCAGTCCTTGCCAGTGTTGTGCACGTAACCACCATTCTTCCTAAGTGTGTCGATCCCTAGAAAGCAACTGCAAGAACTGCGATCCATGAGGTAATTGGGCCAGGACACCAAAATCCCCAATCAACGCACCACAACGCCGAGTTTGTAATAGTGTGGGACATTATGATAAGTAGGTAGGTAGTAGGTTGGCCAGGGCACCAGCCACCCGTTGAGGTACTACAGCTACAGAATTATTGAGTCCTTTGACTGGCCAGACAGTACTACATTGGATCATTCTCCTTGGTTACGGCTCATTTTCTGTTTGCCTACACATACACCAAATAGTTTGGCCTATTCTTAACATATTCTCCTCTGTCCTCATACACCTGACAACACTGAGATTACCAAACAATTCTTCCTCACTAAAGGGGTTAACTACTGCAATGTAATTGTTCAATGGCTACCTTCCTCTTGCTAAGGGTAGAAGAGAATCTTTAGCTATTCAGACCAACTTGACTGACCGATGGTTTATGGGTTCAGTGAACCAGTTGGCCGAATTTAGCCCTAAGATTACTGCTACAGCTCAGCCCCTACAACCCCTGATGAGCCCCAAGAGAGCATTCGTTTGGACTCTGGATCGTGACGAGGCATTTCATTGAGTCAAGTCCACCCTGGTGAGCCTCCCAGTCCTTGCCTCCTTCAATCCTGCATTGCCGATAATCCTCCAGACTGATGCCTCTCACCTTTATGGATTTGGATAACCCTTCTATAGGACCACAGTAATTGCAGACTTCGTTTAGTTCAATGTGGCTCTCGTGTCCTCACAGATGCTGAGTCTCGCTAGGCCTTAATAGAACTAGAGTAGTTAGCTGTGGTCTGGGCTGTCTAAGTGTAGGTTGTGTCTAGCTAGTCTTCAACTTTTTACCCTGATGACTGATCACCGGCCACTCATCCCAATTCTCAACCATTATGATGCAGTGGAGAATCCTCGCCTTCAGTGTCTCAAGGAAAAGATTTCACTATCTTTAAACAACAGTATGGCAGGCTGGAAAGCTGCTCATCATTCGAGATGCCTTATCTTGAGCTCTAGTCAGTCCCCCTACTCTAGAAAATTAAATCACTTGTGCTGATGCCACAACACACGTCGGGTATATCGTCAACATCAACACTGTCATGGCCAAAGATTCTACGCCCCAAGATGTAGATAGGACACTTCAGGAACTCTGAGCTGCAGCAAGAGCTAATCCATTGTATACCTCTCCTGTGAATTGTGTGGCTTCAAGATTTCCATCAAACTGTTATGACCTGCACCAGTCCTTACTCCCTTTCTGGATTGAAGGAAAACCTCTCAACTGTGGTGATCTCGTTCTCCATGGAGCAAGGATTGCTGTACCTGCTGCTCTCTGCCATCGTACTCTCGCCTGTCTTCATGATAGTCATCAAGGTGTGGAAGCCACGAAGAGACATGCTGATTCCATCCTTTGCAGCTAGGCCGACGAAAGTTCCTCAGGAACGCCATCTCGTGTTCAAAGCAGACCATATTGTGAAGCTTATACACTCCCGCAGAAATTATCTAGGTGATCTACAGAACAAAGTCCTCAAACATGTCCTTCTACTTGCGTCTATTTATGGTCTATGCCAAGCCAAGCCAAGCCCGCAAACTTTCTTATTTCGTCAATTCATCGTCTTCTCTTCCTTCCCCTGCAATCTCTAGGGACACATTGTTATTTTTAATATCCATCTACTGTCTTCCATTCTTATTATATGTCCTTCCCATGTCCATTTCTTTTTCTTAAATGTTAGTATACTCTGTACTTTAGTTTGCTCTCGTAACCATCTTGCTCTTTTTGTGTGTCTGTGTTATTCCCATCATTATTCTTTCCATAGCTCTTTGAGTTGTAACTAGCTTATGTTCCAAGGCTTTAATAAGGCTAAAGTTTCTGAGGCATAAGTTAATACTGGTAGGACCATCTGATTAAATATTTTTCTTTTTAGAGAAATAGGCATTTTACCTCTCTTTACCAAATGCCCTCGATCCCATGCTTATCCTTCTTTTAATTTTGATCTCGTGTCCTGGGGAAACGCTTACTGTCTGTCTTAAGTAGTATATTCATTAACAGTCTGTAGAGGCTCGTCCATTACTCTTATTTGTTGTCTCTGCATTTTCATTGAACATTATCTTACTTTTACTTGTATTCATTTTCTGCTTTCTCTATTCAAATCTTCTATCATCTTTTGTAATTCTTCCAATGATTCACTAAAAACAACTATGTCATCTGTGAATCGTAAGTTGTTGAGGTTTTCCCCGTTAATATTAATTAATACATTTTCCCAATCTAAATTCATGAAAAAACTTTTAGGCATGCTTCAAATGATTTATGAGAGATGGGATCTCCCTGTCTAACTCCTTTCTAAATCAGAATTTTCTCACTATCATTATGTAGTTTTAGGATTGCTATACTTCCTGTATAGATATCGTCAAGTGTTCTAACTGTGACGGGCCGAGAGAGGGTTGTGAACTCAAAGGCAGGATGCAATCAACTGAGTTGTTTATTAAGGAACACTCTCCTTTATATACAAAACCTCAAGGCAACAGGACATAACATGTTCGAGAGACAGACAATGTTACAGAGCAAAACCGGAGACATGATCATTCAGGTTCTTTTTAGTGCAAGGGAAGAGCGTAGATACAAGCATAATATATACAAAATAATTATGTACAATTGTGTGACACACGGTTGGTACATGGCTCCCCCCCTAAAAATGACATACTGTACATGTTAAATAGGGCGCCCTGATCTAGAGAGGCAAACTGTAGGCGGGTCATCTGGCAGAAGATAAGCAGGTTTTAGGCGATCAGTGGAGACCCAGTCTTCTTTGCCCCGAATGTTTAGTAGGAATGCTTTCGGACTGCGTCGGATCACAAGGAAAGGGCCCGTGTAAGGGGGCGTTAGTGGTGGCTTGCTAGTGTCGTTGCGCAGGAAGACGTGCATTGCAGAGTGCAAGTCCGTTGGTATGTGATGCTTCGCTGGGGGCTTGTAAGTCTGGCGGCACGGAGTAAATTTTCCCACGACGTGACATATGCGCTGGAGATCGTCGGAGGAGGTTGTAGAAGGAAAAAATTCGGCAGGGACGACCAATGGGTCGCCATACACCATTTCAGCTGCCGAGACGTCGAGGGCGTCTTTATGAGTGGTCCTTAGTCCCAGGAGGACCCAGGGAAGCTGAGTAAACCAGTTGCAATCCTTGCAGCGGGACATCAAAGCTGCTTTGAGGGTGCGATGAAAACGTTCAACCATTCCATTGGCAGCGGGGTTGTAGGCCGTTGTCTGATGTAGGGTGATGCCCAGGAAATTCGCTAATGACGTCCACAATTGAGAGTTGAAAGTGGTTCCCCTGTCAGAAGTAATATGCTCAGGGATACCGAATCTTGAAATCCATCCAGAGAGTAAGGCAGATGTACATGAGGCGGACGTTGCAGTTTCCATGGGAATGGCTTCAGGCCAACGAGTGGAGCGGTCGATGACGGTAAACAGGTAACGATGTCCTTGTGATGTGGGTAGGGGGCCTACAACGTCGACGTGAATGTGTGCGAAACGACGCTGAGGTTGAGGAAAGGTGCCCACTCCTGAATCCGTGTGTTGATGTACTTTGGAAGTTTGGCAAGAAGTACAGGCGCGGACCCAATCCTTAGCATCCTTAGAAATGCCGTCCCAAATGAACTTTGCCTTCAGCAGCTGTGCAGTAGAACGGCACGAGGGATGTGAAAGGCCGTGAATGAAATCAAACACCTGTCGGCACATGAGAGCAGGAATCCAAGGTCGCGGTCTACCAGTACTGACGTCACAGAGGAGGGTGGTGTTGGAGTCTTCGAGGGGAAAGTCTTCCCAAGGGAGGGACGTGCAGGATGTCCTACAAGCTTGATACTCTGAATCCTGTCGTTGGGCTTCAGCCAGGGCGTTGTAATCCAATCCCAGTTGAACGGCAGCCAACGTGTTTCTTAACAGGGCATCGGCAACGGGATTAATTTTCCCAGGGATGTATTGGAGGGTGCAATTGTATTCAGCCACGGCGGAGAGATGTCGGCGTTGACGGGCGGACCAGGCGTCAGACTGTCAAGTGAAGGCGTGCACCAGAGGCATGTGGTCTGTGCGAATGACGAAGGGCGTACCTTCTAAGAAATGGCGAAAGTGACGCACAGCCAAGTGCACCGCCAGCAATTCTCGATCGAAGGTAGAATAACCCGATTCTGCCTTGGACAGTTTTCTGCTGAAGAAGGCCAATGGGCGGGGCGAGCCTTTGACCACCTGCTCGAGTACTGCACCAATAGCGACGTCGCTGGCATTGGTGGAGAGAAGGAGAGGGGCGTGTGGGATAGGAAAAGTGAGAGCCGCAGCAGTTGATAGGGCCTTCTTTGCATTGCAGAAGGCTGCTTCTTGAAGGGGACCCCACTTCAGGTCCTTTGGCTTGCCCTTGAGGGAGGCGTAGAGGGGAGCAAGAGTGGCGGCAATGGCTGGCAGAAAACGGTGATAATAGTTGATCATGCCCAAGAATTCCTGCAGAGCTTTGACGGTCGAGGGCACGGGGAAGTTCTGAACGGCTGCTACCTTCTCAGGGAGGGGGTGGACACCTTCAGGAGTGATGTGGTGCCCTAAGAACGACACTTCGTTGGCGCCAAAGGTACACTTGTCGTACTGGACTACAAGGCCGTTTTGTTGCAGGCGGTCGAGCACGATGCGCAGGTGTCGGAGGTGTTGTTCTTTTGAGGAGGAGAACACAAGTATGTCGTCTACATAACATACACAGAAAGGGAGGTCCCCTAAGATGCCATCCATGAGACGTTGAAACGTTGCCCCAGCATTATGAAGGCCAAAACAGGAGTAATTGAAGGTGTATGTACCAAACGGACTGGTGATGGCGGTCTTGGGGATGTCTTCTGGGTTCATAGGCACCTGATAATACCCCTTCAGGAGGTCGAGCGTAGAGAAAACCTTCGCTTTGTGCAGGTAGGTCACGTCGGCAATGTTTGGGAGGGGGTAGTGATCCGGTTCTGTTTGCATGTTCAGGCGCCTGTAATCCCGGCACGGACGGAGAGAGCCGTCTTTCTTCAGAACGATGTGTAAGGGTGACGACCATGGGCTGGAGGCCTTTTGGCAAAGGCCCATTTCCTCCATTTCGGCGAACGTCTGTTTGGCGGCTGCCAATCGTTCCGGTGCCAGACGTCTGAATTTTGCGAAGACTGGGGGTCCCGTCGTCTTGATATGGTGATAAATACCGTGCTTGGCAGGAACCGTGGGCGTTTGGCGAAGTTCTGGACGGAAAACTTCCAGGTACGACGTGAGGAGGTGGGCGTAGGCATCCGTGGGTGCGCTGATGGGGAGAGTGAGGTTAGAGGGGGCGGGTTGAAGAGGTGTCGACAAGTACGA
>NC_090725.1:92297954-92310454 GCF_036898095.1 Palaemon carinicauda | reverse complement strand
ATCTCCTCGCCGCCCGTCCGTCTCCTCTTTGCGTAGCAAGACCAACACCTGCGCTGGACTTTCTAAGGTAAAGTGACGCTAAAAACCCGTTTCTTATTTATTATTTCTTGATAATTATTCTATTTTTACATGTCTATTATCTAATTTAGAGTGCATATTGTCATGTGTAATTATGTGTA
The DNA here is from genome assembly GCF_036898095.1 of Palaemon carinicauda. Lineage (NCBI taxonomy): Eukaryota > Metazoa > Arthropoda > Malacostraca > Decapoda > Palaemonidae > Palaemon > Palaemon carinicauda. The sequence goes on along the minus strand of NC_090725.1, from coordinate 92,310,275 downwards.
GTAATTTATTAAGAAGTTATCATAGGTTTTTGGGCTCAACCACGGATTAATCCTATTTCAATGTATTCTTATGGGAAAATTCGTTTCTACATCCGAACATTTTCTACATCCGAAGTCGGTTGTGGAACGGATTAAATTTGTATGTAGAGGTACCACTGTATATATATATATATATATATATATATATATATATATATATATATATAAATATATATATATATATATATATATATATATATATATATATATATATATATATATATATATATATATATATATATATATACACGTGTGTGTGTGTGTAATTACTTTTCGTATAACTACCGGGTCTCTCCCCGTCCCTGTGTAGGGGGAAGTGGGAGGTTGAGAGTGTAACCCTCCCGAGAGGTACACTCAGAAACCACAACTACCGCGTTGTAGTTAGGAAAAGGGGAAGGGGTTGGAAAGGTTGAGTCTCTGTGTGTATACGTATCTGTTTAAATGTTCAGTCATTATTGACAGGTCGTGTACTCTAGTAAGTCTATACAACAGCAGCAACAAGTGCAGCCGTTTCTAGTCTACTGCAGGACAAAGTCCTCAGACCGGTTCATTTATGTCTGGTGTTTGGCTAATTTGGCCACTGTGGATTGGTGATGGCCAGAGATTTTCGTCTGATTGCTCACAGCAAACCAACCTAGTATGGGTGGCCCTGACTAATACAGCTATGCTGATCATTGCAATATAAACACCCTTTCACCACTCAGAAGTCAGTGTATATATATATATATATATATATATATATATATATATACACAGTGTATATATATATATATATATATATATATATATATATATTAACTGTAATACAAAAAAGGTGTAAAACAAAATGCAACGTAAATAAAAATAAGTGTAGGACAGAGGACCATTATATTTCGGATGTTTCTGCTTCTTTTTCCCGAACAGTTCTGCCAAATCATCACTTGGAAGGAGATGGAGACATCCAAAATATTATTTTTATCCCGTCTTCCCTTATCTTATTGATATGGACTTTTTATACGTGTATTGTAACTGGTTTTGTAGTTATTTAAAACGCAAAAAGGTGTATGTTACGTTATATTCTCTCTCTCTCTCTCTCTCTCTCTCTCTCTCTCTCTCTCTCTCTCTCTCTCTCTCTCTCTCTCTCTCTCTCTCTCTCTCTCTCTCTCTTATTTATATATATATATATATATATATATATATATATATATATATATATATATATATATATATAAATAAATATGTATATACATACAGACACACATATATACACACACACACGCATATATATATATATATATATATATATATATATATATATGTGTGTGTGTGTGTGTGTGTATACGTGTCTATATATATATATATATATATATATATATATATATATATATATATATATATATATATATATATATATATATATATATATACCGTATATTTCCTGTATATAATTGTGTACATGTGTGCATAGATTTTACTATAATCTCTAGGAAGCAATTACCTTCATCTTAAGTAGCCTTTTTAAGATGAGATTGGTATCTCAGTGCCCTTCTGTAACTTAATTGTAATATACTACGACTGAACAACTGCTGAAGTCAACAATGGCCTTCTTACCGGCATGAGCTCATTTTCAGGCCAGTTACCATAATCAAATTCATATTTATCTTCTCATTATGGAAAATCAATCTGCATACACTATTCTATTGATAGCCGATGATCTTCTGTGACTAAGTAATGTAAAAAAAAAAAAAAAAAAATAGGTGGAGTAATTAGCGGAAAGATAATATATCTCACAGAGAAGCAAATTGAATAAAAATTATGTCTAGGTTATTAAGCTGACCTAAATATTGGTTTCCTCTGGATTTTTAGTAAAGATCTTCGTATAGTTATATGATTGTTGAAAACTATCATTGTTTAGGAATGGGTATTTTTTTAAGGTAAAGGGGGGGGGGGATCCACATTTACAATTGACTTTATAACATTGAAATAATGCCTAGCTCTTAAGTAGAGTCAGTCCACTTGAGCGACTGTCACCCACTTGTCCTATGAGCAAAAAAATAAATGAATAAATAAATTAGGACAATAATGGTAGTTAAAAGGTAGTGTTCATTAGTGTGTGTTGTAGTTTCCTTAATTTATGTGAAGGTTATATGCGCGTTTATGACATTCATTGTCTTTTTATTTCTGTGCTAGTGTTCCTTCTGTTAGTTTCCTGTTGAAAGCTTGATGTTAACTTCGTTATGAATTTTCTTTTTCTTTTATACAAGTAGCATAAGCAGTTTTAACAATCATTCCCCACTGAAATGTTTCTTTCTTGCACTTAGGCGTTTGCATATTCCTTTTGATGCTACGAGATTATCCTCATTATCGAACCATTATCATTAGCCTCCATTAGGTGGGAGTCCAGATGGCGTAGCTGATGCATTTTACGTACTCATGGCGATCGTTTGTGAACGCTAAGTAACCATTTGGGTTCTCTCGCTAATTATTTGTGAACTCATAATGGTTAATTGTTTCAGTGAAGGCGAATAAGCGATGGCTTCTTAAGGTATTGTGGTTTTACACTCATGCTTTGTGTTTTTATTGTTTGGTTAATTTTATAATCGATTTCGTCTTTCTCAGTTCATTATTAAGTTGATTCATGTATGTTTCACCCAAATTTCATTTATACATAATCCTTACTAACAGAAATTTTTATTCTATCTTTAGAAATCCTGTGTTAGTTTCATAATAGATTATATAACGTTTATAATTTGTTGTCTCTTATTTCTATATACTGATGACGTGTTTTCCTTTCACACATAATTCTAACTCACTGAAATATTTACTCAATCTTTAAAAGTCTTGTGGTAGTTGTAAAATAGATTATTTTTTTTTTCTCAATTACTTCTACATGCTGATGACCATGATCGGTTTTCCTTTCGCACCATATCCTTTACCGTGCAAACACTCACGGACTTGCTGTAAAGCATCATTTGGTTCATCTGTCTCGCAATTCACGCGTCCGTCTATCCCCTCTGATTACATTCTCGAATGCTACAACGCCAGGAGAATGTACATCTTTCACTCATTCACTGGGTCGCCCTATCCTTCTTTTCTTCTTTTTTCCAATAACCGGCAGCCAACTCTTGGGCGCCTCCTCCAAATTTGTCTCCATTTTCATCGAGTCCTTTTACCTCATTTCTCTCTCTCACTTTTATTCTTCGTCCCTCTCCTTTTTTATCATTTCCTTCTGTCATCTCGATCCCAATCCGTGTCCCTGTCCCTTCGTCCCTGGCCCCTCCTCAAGAGCATGGCCCATTCAGTTTCCATGGCTGTCCAATGGAGTGTCTTCGCCATATTTCACTTCCTTATGTGAAACGTCCGACTTGAATTCGCTGCCTGATGGTGGACTCGGACTTTATGGAAATAACGGAAGCTCTTCTTATTGCTCTCCCTAATGATAGTGGGATGCTCCCTCTCCCTTCTTATAGCCTCCCTTATGGGATCATCTCTGTCTCTGTCTCTCTCTCTCTCTCTCTCTCTCTCTCTCTCTCTCTCTCTCTCTCTCTCTCTCTCTCTCTCAGCAGAAAGAGCTCCTGCTCATAAATTTTTCATCTTTTTAAGAAGATATTTTCAATAAAGTTAATATTTATTAGGTGGATTTTAGTTCGAGTGTTAGTTATATAGTAAAATATATAAACTGTATCCAGAACGACAAACCACGTACGTTGTTGCTTTGTGTGTGTATTTTTGTTCTTATGTTTAGTGAACTCTATAATATTAAAGTTACTGTTATTTCCTTCACATGTTTTAGCATTTCTTTGAACGCATGAGGGATCAACCTAGTAGGCCTATACTGTATATGCTAAGGCGCCGGAAAGATACCTCGATGGAATTGTCTCGAGTTCAGCCATTCTTATGGCAAACAAGGACTTCTGTCCATGTGAATTATGAGTTTCTTTTTCCTAATATGGTGTGGGGTTGCCTATAGATATATCTGCTGTAAGGGTATTTTGATGAATATTTTGCTATAGAATTGTTCACGCGTATATTAGGATGAGCTTTTCGCTATTATAAGTGACAGTTTTGTCAACATACTTGATAAGCATAGTACTCCTCAAGTGGGGACCTACCATATCAAGTACTAAGCCTGCTTCAGTGATGATTGTTGACATGTTTATTTGTGGAACAACATGCCTGAAATCCTTGAAAAAGCAATAGATCAGATTTGGCCTAAACTAGATCTTTGTTCTCAGTTCATGTTTCAGGTGAAAATGAATGCATTCTGACAATAAAGGAATCTCCATTTGGTGTATCTCAGGAACATGTACGGTGAAATAGATATCACTGTCCACTAACTGCCCAAATGGTCAAGCAACCATTTTGACATACAATATGTGTTTTACACTAGGTAGGGCAATGAAAAACTTAACATGTCTCATTCATATTTTCCTTCAAGTAATTCAATAATTTAGCTTTTTGTTCTTGTGAAATCGAGGAACTTTTCCTTGCTTTCCCTGGAAAGCCAAACGATGTTTATCAGGTTTTTCTTTTTTTTCCAAAAACAGTTTTTCAGTTGCCTGTTATTTTTATAGTTTTTTTTTTTGTTTGTTTGTTAAGTATTTCGATAATTAGTACTACTTGATTAGGTAGAAGTAGTTATGGTAGTTTTAGCTCCACCGATCAAAGCCGAATTTCTATAATTCTTATATCTAAAGTTTTAGAATATCTGCTGCCTAAGCATCTGATTAGATATGATGGTACTTTATTTGCAGTTACGTTTTGCAACGGCCTGGGTTCTTTTCTTTTATAATTTCTATTTCATGAAGTTCATATGACTGCTCTGCACTGTATTCATAATTTGACCACGATGATCATGACTATATTTAATTTCTTAGGATTGTTAGATTGGATGTATAACTAACAGATTACGAAGAGTAGTTTTTAGAATGAACATTATGAGGACTAGAGTAATATAATTAACGATATTTCTCTGGGTTGTGTTCATAGCCCCTTTCTTATTAGGTTAGATTATTTGGCTTTGAAAATATTGTTGTTTCTTATGCAGATGATAATATTTTCTTTTCATTGATCCCTTTCCTGAGTGTAGACCTGATGCCAAATCTCTGTAAAGAGGGCTATGTGAAATTAGAGCATGGCAGAAGTTTTGTAGGAGGAATCTTAAAACAAACAGAACTCAAAATATGACTGTAACCAGGTATAAAACATTCTCCTACACCAGGTATTTAAAATTCTATTTTACATTTTGATTGCATATTTGTGTTCAAGAAATGTATTTGGTCTTTTTTTTTCAATTAAAAAATCAGTATATTGAGGCATTCTTTGCTAGATTCGTGTGGACCAATCTGCCTTGAGAAAACGTTATAATTCTGTATCTCGACCCTATTTTTTATATAACATTCACCTTTCTTGTCCTCAGCAGCTGACACTCATACTGAATTGTTGGACGAAAAGTTAGGGGTCTGTTAAATTTCTTATCCCTTATGAAGGTAGTCTCTAACACTGTTCCCACCATAAGTCTTTAAGAGTTTACTAACTTTATAGCATGTTTTTTTTTTCTTTTTTTTTTCATTCAGATCTTCCAAGACTATAATGGGCCAGCTCTGTAGAATCGAGCTTGACTCATTGGGATGGTAAATCTCCTCCTTTTAATAAAACATTATAATCTAAGACTATACCATCCAGCATGAAGTACTTTATCTAGAGTCAATACTTACAATCATGCATATTTTAAAAATTCTATTTTGGGTTTGACAAAAATGCAGAATGATATCCCAAATTATATAATTTCACACGGATTCTCTTTAATTGAGTAGACTGATGTAAGTCATACCTGTGATTCTTTCATTTTACTGTTTTGTATATTTGTTTTGTTTTGTAAATCTTTCTCTTTTATTATTCTTTCTTCTGTTCTCAGTCTGTATTCATTACTGCGCTGCATTCTTCGGTTGATGCGAGGTTTTTGGGTTTGTTGTATTGTGCTTTTCCCACCAAGGTTGCACTATGAATGTTATAATAATGATATTAAACATAATATTTTAACGATGATAATCCATCAACATTGCAAAAATATTGTAAATGACCTTTCACTTGGCCTCCATAGTACACTGCGCTCTTAACGTACTTCTTGTCTAATTCCATGTATGAGCTTTTTATAGTCATATAGTGCGAACAACTCTTCATAATAGCGGTTATTACTTCTTGTGGTATGTCATGTGGTGGAAGAAAATGCTTTAACTTAGTGTGTATAATACTTTGGTAAGAGAGCCATTGGTTTGCAGTGTCCTTACTCAAGCCTTGTGTGTACAAGGATGCCATAGAAAGCTCCTGTACGAACAAAGGAAGGATGCTTTCATGCAACAGATTAAGGGACGTTGTAATAATTCCCAGCTATGGGTGAACTTTAAGATCTCTGAGATTAACAGCAGCAGAGATAAACAACTTTTCTCTACAGTTGGGAATGCACTTGCCATTCTCTTCATTTCAAACTCTTGACAGAAATTTCCTATTTTTGTAGAGGATTGAAGAAAAATCATAGTTCATGCTGAGGCACAGGTTAAAATTTAACGGGTTTCTTTTGTGAAAGGACAGTAACTGCTGTATCATATATCTGCTTGTACTCAAGTCTGTTGAATGACCCAGGGAAATTATCTACTGGTGCAAATGGTGTTTATTGGACTAGGTGGTCTCTATGAAGGACCATTTTTTCTCTTAACGTTTACATTTCGTTTTGGTTTGCCAAATCCTTCAGAGCACGAGAGAGGGAAAACGAGCGAGCAAAGGAGAGGTAGCGTAATGTTTCTTTGTAGCTATCAACACTGTTGGTATAATTGAATGTTTGTAGTTTATATTTTCATAGTTAGTTTAAGGCGGTAGTGAATGTCTGGAATAATTTCTCTTTTTTTTTATTTGACTACTTTTACCATATTGTTTTGGAAATGCATTTTATCATTATCCCTATTATTTTATCTTAGCTTGGTGTGGTTGTAAATAATATAATCGGTTATTTATATTTATTTGGATTACAGTATAATAGTTTAGTTACCCTAGAGTATTCGTAAGTGTTTTTTTCTACTTTGTATTTTAAGGTCGTAATTCCTTCTTAGAAATCCACTTTTCATTTAATTATCATCACTTAACAGTTTCACTGACCTCCAGTTACTGAACGCTGATTTAATCTTAATGACCCTGCTTTGTATAAAGACTATGAACTAGCTGCTCTTGAAGGATAGTGATATGATTGTTGGACTCAGGTTGGAAAAGAATTTGAATTACTCTATAAAGATTGATGATGATGACGAATTGGCTCGGAGAAAGAATGTGGCTTTGAATACTCCATAAAAGTGACTGAAGTGTTACTGTCAGGCCACGGAACTGTGTTAGAATGCCATTAAACGTTTGAGTCCAGTGTGTGGACAACGGTTCCATTCTCTCATTCCACTCAGTTCTGTTTATGGTGTTTTTGTTAGTCTATACCCGCAAATTTTCTTAGCACATAAATTCATTGTCTTCTCTTTCTTCCCCTGCTTCGTTTGTAATGTATGTATGTACTATATATATATATATAATATATATATATATATATATATATATATATATATATATATATATATATTCTGTACACGCACATATATATATATATATATATATATATATATGTGTGTGTGTGTATATATGTGTATATATATGTATATATACAGAATATATGTATATATATATATATGTATATATATATATATATATATATTTATTTATTTATTTATTTACATATATATGTGTGTACGTGTATATATATTTAAATATATATATATATATATATATATATATATATATATATATATATATATATATATATATATTGAGTGTACGTGTATAAATATTCATATATGTATGTATATATAGGACCTATATATGTATTTGTACATACCCTTATGTATTGAATATGGATATACATGTGTCATTTGCGTATAAATAGGAGAGGTTCTTTCTTCTTACATGAAACTTAAGTATTCAAATGCTATAATTATTGGAAGCGTTTTATATGAAACCACAATCATCCTTAATAATTACTTTTGTGATTATGAATTTACATATATATTGTATATATATACATATATATATATATATATATATATACATATATATACTGTATATATACAGGCCGTTTGCTTCAATAGACGTAAGAGATGATGATGATCATATATATATATATATATATATATATATATATATATATATATATATATATATATATATATATATATATGATCATCATCATCTCCTCTTACGTCTATTGAAGCAAACGCCCTTGGTTAGAAAATCACCAGTCGTCTCTTTCTTGAGCTTTTGAATCAATAATTCTCCATTCATTATCTGTAACTTCACACTTCATAGGCCATGTAGGGCTGGGTCTTCCACCTCTTCTAGTGACTTGTGGAGCCCGGTTAAAAGTTTGGTGAACTAATCTCTCTTGGGGAGTGCGAAGAGCATCCCCAAACCATCCCCATCTACCCCTCACAATGGTCTCATCATTTAACTCCCAACAGTTTTTTGAGGGCTTTGTTCTCAAATCTACAAAATCTGTTGGATATTGTATTATTGTCATACATACCAGGACTCATGTCCATACAGTAACACTGATCTCACTAAACTGATATTTAGCCTGATTTTTATATTTAATTTTAGGCGATTTCATTTCCAAATTGTACTTAACCTAGCCATTGTCTAATTTTCTCTTTTTCTATCTTTCATTAAACTCCAATTCTAAAGACCCTTTATTAGGGATCATAGTTCCTGAATATTCAAATGATTCCACCTCATTAATCCTCTCTCCTTCCAATGATATTTCATCTTCATATATATATATATATATATATATATATATATATATATATATATATATATACATTATATATATAATATATATATAGATATATATATATATATATATATATATATATATATATATATATATATATATATATGTATATGTATATATGTGCGTGTGTGTGTGTGTACTTTATATGCGTATGTCTATATAAATATGTTTATAAATGTATTTATTTATATATATATAATATATATGTGTGTGTATAATTGCTTATATACGGATATATACATATATTTAAATATGTACTATACAAAATATTTATATATACATATATCTGTATATTCACACAGTTTGTATGCATGCATACATATATGCATACATATTATGATATATATACCAATATTTGTTTATATTTGCATGTATACACTTATAGATATACAGTAGCTTATATATATATATATATATATATATATATATATATATATATATATATATATATATGCATATATACACACCATTTGTATTTAATTGCATGCATGCAATATATATATATATATATATATATATATATATATATATATATATATATATATATATATATATTTATATATATATATATATATATATATAATATATATATATATATATATATATATATATATATATATTTATATACGTGAATATGTATATTTACGCAATTTTTTTATGTACATATAAATATACTCTCTCTCTCTCTCTCTCTCTCTCTCTCTCTCTCTCTCTCTCTCTCTCTCTCTCTCTCTCTCTCTCTCTCTCTCTCTATATATATATATATATATATATATATATATGAGTGTGTATACACATACATACATACATAAATATGCATAATATATAACAAATAAAATTTGTATGTTATTGCTTATTTATGTGCATATATATATATATATATATATATATATATATATATATATATATATATATATATATATATATATATATATATATATATGTTTGTGTGTGTTGTGTGATATGTGTATATAATACAGTTTATATCACTGAAAAAATAATATTAGAATTAGAAATATTGCATCATAAATTAAGTAAAAGGAACTATAAAAAGGTTCCGTGATTAATCTAATCCCAGATCCATTATACCTCACCTTTCTCTGTGTTCATCCTCTCTCTTGTCCTGACCTTCATTTTTTTCTCCTTTCATCTATACCTACCCTACTAACCCCCTCCCCCCCCCCCCCCAAGGAAACGTACAACCTTCGTACTCTGCTATATTTCTCTATTGTTTGGTACCTATTAGGTGTACCCACAATGACAGAACACCGTGGCGACGATGCCATAAAGATATAAAACAATTGCGTTGAATTTTAGTTCTTGCACCTGCAGACCCAACATTGATGTCAAGCAATAAAACCTGGGAGGTTCCAAGTCTAGTTCATTATTGAAGTCGCCTCGTGAAATTTTATGCAGAAATGTCGTTTTTAATCTGGCTTTCTTGTCGCTAGTTACAGGGTTTTCTCCGTGTGAAGAATGAATTTTATATTTTTTTCTAATTTTCTAGCAGCAGATTATATATATTGGCTTTGCGATATACAAAGTGATGATAATGTCATATTTATTCACGAAAAAAAAATAGATTTTCATAAATCGGTTAAAAGTAGTGTGTGTGTATGTTTATGAGTGAGTGTGTGCGTGTGCGTTTATCACCATATTTTTTTTTTTTTTTGCAATTAATAATAGTTTTACTTCTATTTTTTTAGTATTCGAAATGTATTTTTTAGACGTCTGTAGACTATCCTTATTTTGTTCCCAGTTTGCTGAAATTGGACTTCCTTCCGACAGTAATGACAGCTATTGAATAGCATATATTTACATTCTCGAGATTAACTCTTTTTCAGTCGAACCCACAAGAGGCGAAAATGAATAGTGTTTACCGAGAAATCCTGATTGGTAATGAATGTGGGGGATAATTTTTGACGCAATACTTTAGCCCTAAAGTGTAGGGTAATTTTTGAAAATTGGATTATCTCTTGTTCATTGCGTGAAGTGTTTTATTTTGATGAATATAAATTTTGTTTACGTTTAGGCTATTAAGTGATATTAGATAAAAACGTACTGAATTAGAAATAAGATTTAGTCATTGGATTTATAAGATTATATTCTTCTTTGTTTTCATGGCAATTACTGTGTCGTTACTAGCAGCGGATTTAGTTTTTGTTTTTTTCATCTCGGGTATTTCCTTGCTCATTCTTACGACGTGGTTTTATTTTTGTCAACTCACGGTTGAAATACCAAAATTAATTCATATATTTTCAATTATTAGTTTGTATAATCTTTTTTTCTGTTTTTTTAGTCCAGTGTCCAAGATTTCAGTTTACCTTTATAGTCATTGGTTATTAGATATTGGTAAATGATATTCTTTGTTCTCATCATGAATATATTTTCATTGTTGCATATGAAAATTCCTATGTATAAAATTGGTATTTAGTCCTCTATTAGAAACTATTTTTATGTCGCATAATTCTGCATGGTGGCTATTATTTATGTACAGGTAAGGAATATGCTGTTGGTAATAATTTTATTTATACATACATACATACATACATACTGTACATAGATATGTATATATATATATATGTATATATATGTATATATATATATGTATATATATATGTATATATATATATATATATATATATGTATATATATATATATATATGTATATATATACATACATACATACATACATATATATATACATACATACATACATACATACATACATACATACATATATATATATATATATATTTATATTTATATACACATACATACAGAAAGAGAGGATGGTGTTTATATAAAGCCATTCTGAGTATTAGTTTCCTATAACTTTTCTGATACAGTAAGAAATAAGTGGTCGTCGTATATTGAAGATACGGCAATTAATAGTGAATTCGTGTCATGTAATATCGAATACATATCTAATTTTTTTTTCAAATCCAAACCAGAAATATACTTATTTTTAACTAGAAAAAACAGTAAAGGCAGGCTATTGATATTTCTCAGAAATATATAATTTATATTGAACTTATTGTTGATCAGCTGTTATTTTCTTTTATCCAAAATTTTAAATTTTTTATGAGATATCATAAAACCTACAATTTCATTTGATCAGCAAGTCCTGTGTTTCTTTACGGAAAGCAATTCAATTGCCTTAAAGAGCCTAATACGGTATGTGGGTAATCATAGGATCAAAGTGGCATCAAATGCAGTGCTTCTATATCCAGGCCTCACGCTACAGGAATGACTGTATGCCTCAGTTTATAGTTGGAAAATCTCTCATCCGTAAACGTATTTTGTTGATACATAGGCATGGTTATTGCTGGTCCTGACTATGTGGAGGGATAATGTAGCAAGGTTTATTATCAATTGTTTGCTTTACTCTGTTATTACGTGGGGCTGGGGGGTGAGAAGTAATC
>NC_090725.1:92270454-92292954 GCF_036898095.1 Palaemon carinicauda | reverse complement strand
CCGTGAGTTAGACTAAGGTTGAAACCAAATTGTTCCTACACGAATTAAAACTATTCCAACGAGGTGCAGCTCCAAAATAAATAAATGACCTCGGGTGTTTTTGAACCGTTAATAATATTAACAGGTTCAGTCATATAAAAGAATTTTGAGTGTCAATTAGTCGCTCTGGATTGACACGAAGTCACTGTGTCAAGTGAAGAGTCCGATTGATACTTTCTTTAAAGATCGTAATCTGCGCAATTACGTCACATCTTTAAAGTGGGGGCCTGTGTCTGGGATATTTTTTTTTACTTAACTTTTGTTCATTTTCTTTTATGTTGGAATAGAGTTTGTTTTAACTTTTGCTAATTGCTCCGGAAACAGTTTTTGTTTCGGAGTTTCTTCGGTTGGTCGGAAATTTGATTTCGAAATCAGTGTGGTGATCTTTGATCTCGGTTGTTATGCAACCTGATTTGTTGTGTTCTGTTGATTTCATAGTGTAAAATTGGCTGACCAGAAGTCTTGATTTTTTTTTTTTTTTTAATCAAGCAGCAGTAAGTACATTCAAGGTTCAAGGTTCAAGGTTCAAGGTTCTATCGTTTCAGTCATGGGAGACGAAAATTCAGATAGAGTTTCTAGGTTCCTAGAGGAACCGAATGACTTTTTGTTAAGGCAACTCTTCCCAGCAGAGCTAATTGAAGTGAGCTCACGTGCAGATTATATCCAAAATGCAGATAGAAAACAACAGATTCTAGAGGCCTTAGAGAGAGAATTTAATAGGCGTCAGGAAGAGCGTGAGTTGGAGATAGCAATTGAAGATAGGGACGAAGATCACTCCATAACTCGAGAACACTCTGTTATGGGAGGAGCAGCAGCAGTGCCAATGTTACCATCAGCCATGTCATCAAGCCAGACTGCCTACCGAACTTCAAGTCCAGCTGAAGTTGAATCTCATGAAGTAGTTCAGAGGTCAGAAGAGTCGTTGAGTACGAGAATGAAATTTAAAGCAGCTGAGCTCGAAATTGACTCACTGCGAGCTCAGTTGAGGAGACAAGGTCAGGATTCAAGACCCCCAAGGGCACAACCCATGGGAGGATTTTCAGAAAAAGATATGGCGGGACTCCTTCCATCCTATGATGAAAAGAATCCTGAAGGCTTCTTCCTGTCGTTTGAGAGAGTACTGAAAAGTCACCAGATCCCAGAGGACGCCTGGGCTCGCCTGTTGCCCATAAAGTTAACCGGGAAAGCAGTGGATGCGTACAATGCGGTATCCGACCCTGTTGCACACGATTATCGCCGGGTAAAGGCCTGGATCTTGAAAGTTTTCGAACTTGTGCCTGAGGCTTATCGCCAGAAGTTCAGGAACTTGAGGAAAGGATCAGAAAACTATGCAGAATATTGGAGACAAATGAAGATTAGCCGTGACAGGTGGGTGGAGGCCTCTCTTGGAAATAACAAGACTTTCGACAGGATAATGGAGCTCATGGGATTAGAACAGTTTCTGCTAATGTTGCCACCAGCCACTCGGCAATATATCGAAGATCGACATATCACTGACCCTGATGAGGCTTCTATACTGGCAGATGAGTATACACTGAGGGAAAAGATCAGGGGCTCTTCTGGCTCAAGATGGTGCCCTCCTTCATTTCAGCCAAACCAGCCTTCCAGGCCATTTCGGGGTAATTGGAGCCCCAGGGGGCCGGCACCATCGTATCCTCCATCAGAGAAAGGAGTAGGCGGAAACCCTACACATGGCAGTGCTAAAAACACTGGAAGTAAGAACAATGGAGCCTACCCTTCGGCTCCCCAAGTAAGACAGTGTTCCTATTGTCACAAACTCGGACATGACGTTAGCTGCTGCTGGCTCAAAGGAAATTATGGACCAGGGGGAAAGAAGTTCTCTAATCAAAATCACAAGAGGGACGACCAAGCACTTAATGTTAATGAGGTTATGAGAGGACAGGCATCATGCCAAGGGATGATGAAGAAGAGAGACATGGCCATACGGCAAGGACAGGAAGCCTTCCTTCATGCAGGATCTGTGTCTCTGCAGGACCAAGGTACCAAGCCTGTACAGATAAGGATTATGCATGATACTGGAGCTGAGCAGACTGTCTTGCACAGAGCAGTCTTACCCTTCGATGAATCGTCCACCTTGGGAGAAACTGTCATGGTTCGCTACATTAAGGGAAGAGAGGAATTGCCCTTATATGCAGTGACTTTAAGCTCTTCTTTTATTTCCGGTACATTTCCAGTTGCTTTGGTGGATGAGGAACCCATGCAAGGGGTACAGTTATTGTTAGGAAATGACATAGCTGGACAACGATGTTGCACAGCATCATGTCAAATTCATGCTGACAAGAATGAAGGGGAGGTGAAGATTGAACAAAATGAATATCCAGCATGTGCTATTACCCGTGCTAGTACCACTCAACAGAAAAAGGACAGAGATAATGTTCCTACCGGAGCGCTTGTGGGTACTTTTCCCCAAATGCTCAGGGGAGTGGTGCAGCCTGGTTTATTATGTTCAGAATACTCGAGGGAGTCGCTCATTGAGGCTCAGAAACAAGACTCAGAACTTGCAAGGATAAGGGATGAAGCTGGATCCCTGAGCGAACTCGAGGCTGAACCCTCTGGTTACTATTTAAAGGATGATGTCCTAATGCACAAATGGCGGCCTAAGAAAGTGCCTGCTGATGCTGAATGGACCATTCTATATCAGGTGGTGGTGCCACCACAGTATCGAGAGGAGATTTTAAGGTTGGCTCATGAACAACCAATGGGAGGACATTTAGGAGTACGCAAAACGCGTGAGAAAATTTCCCGGGAATTTTATTGGCCAAATTTGAACAGAGGAGTTGCAGAATATTGCCGTAGTTGTCACTCGTGCCAAGTGATAGGTAAAAAGGATCCAAATCATCGAAAGGCACCATTGCAACCCATCCCAGTGGTGGAAGAACCCTTCTCCAAGATCATCATGGATATTGTCGGACCTCTGCCAAAGACAAAGAAGGGAAACACCCATTTGTTGACGCTAATGTGTGCGTCGACGCGCTTCCCTGAAGCGTACCCGTTGCGGACAGCGACGAGTCCCAATGTGTCGCGGGCTCTGGTACAGTTCGTGACCACATTCGGGTTACCAAAGGTTATTCAAACTGACAGAGGTAGTGTCTTCATGTCGAAAATCTTTGAAGGCACCCTTAAGGAGTTAGGAGTGCAGCACATAATGTCCTCTGCTTATCACCCACAGTCTCAAGGTGCTTTGGAAAGGTTTCATGGCACGCTCAAAAATGCATTACGTGCATACTGTGAAGACCAGAAAACACGAGATTGGGACACAGGCGTGCCGTTCTTGTTGTTTGCTATCCGAGATTCATGGCAAGAATCTCTGGGGTTTTCCCCCTTCCAGCTGGTCTTTGGACATCAAGTGCGTGGACCTCTCAAACTTTTGAGGGAGATATGGACCCATGAGGAACAAAGTACTAATGTGCTAGACTATGTGGTGAAGTTCCGACAACGCTTGCACGAGGTCTGCCAATTGGCTCATGAAGAAATGAAGAAGTCTCAAGAAAAAATGAAAGCCTGGTATGACCAAGCAAACAGGACAGAAGCACGAAAATTCCAAGTGGGAGATGATGTGCTCATCTTTCTACCTGTGCCTGGTAGTCCCTTAGCGGCCAAGTACCAGGGGCCATATAAGGTCGTGAAGAAGCTCAGCGAATTGGATTATGTGGTAGGGACACCGGACCGAAGAAAGGAACACCAGGTGTGTCACGTCAACATGATGAAACCATATGTTGTTCGGAATACCAGTGGTAATGCCACTGCCCAAAACCCATCACCAGTCACTGTGCCTGTTCATGTATCAGTAATAAGGAGACAGGTACAGCAAACAGAAGAGGAGGAAGAACAGAACCCTCAAGGTGAAGAAGAGGAGGAAGAACAGGATACTTCTGGGGAAGAAGAGGAAAAAACCAGTTTCAAGGGCATGCCACTCGAAGCCCGACTTAAGAATTCGGAGGTTCTCAGAGACTTCAAGACCAAGGTCTCTCACCTAGCTCCCCAGCAGCAAGAGGATGTCCAAGCTTTAGTGGAAGAGTACGCAGTGCTGTTTCCTGATGTTCCCAGCCGGACAAATGTAATGGAGCATGATGTGGACGTGGGAGATGCACGCCCAGTCCGTCAACACGCGTACAGAGTATCACCAAAGAAGAGAGAACTGCTTGGGAAAGAAATTGATTACATGCTCGAGCATGGGATTATTAGGAAGAGTTCCTCACAGTGGAGTTCACCGTGTGTGTTGGTGGAAAAGCCTGATGGTGGAGTCAGATTCTGTACTGACTATAGGAAGGTGAACAACGTCACAAAGCCAGATTCTTTTCCCTTGCCACGTATTGATGACTGCGTGGATACCATCGGGAATGCTAGATATATCACCAAGTGTGATTTGTTGAAGGGATATTGGTGTGTTCCGCTCACTGAGAGAGCCAAAAGGGTTTCAGCTTTTGTAACACCTCAAGGATTATTTGAATATAATGTGATGCCCTTTGGGATGAGAAATGCTCCTGCGACATTCCAGCGGATGATCAACAGTCTGGTACAGGACATAGAAGGTGTTGTCGCATATATGGATGACATTGTTATCTACAGTGACTCTTGGAAAGAACACCTGAAGAGACTAAAAGCCCTTTTCCAGAGTTTAGCAGAGGCCAACTTGACAATCAACCTCTCCAAGTGTGACTTTGGACAGGGGACAGTCACCTACTTGGGTCATATAGTAGGTCGAGGATCTGTTCGCCCAGTACAGGCAAAGGTTGAGAGCATTCAGCAATTTCCAGTCCCGCAAAGCCGCCGAGCATTGCGTCGGTTCTTGGGAATGACCGGCTATTACAGAAAGTTCTGTGAGAATTACTCTACCATTGCTTTGCCTCTCACTAATCTTCTCAAGAAGAATAACAAGTATGTTTGGTCTAACCATTGTCAAGACGCATTTGACTCCCTGAAGAGGTTGCTAAGTCTATCACCGGTGCTGAAAGCACCAGATTTTGACAGAGAATTTGAAGTAGCAGTAGATGCCAGTGATCATGGGGCTGGTGCAGTCTTATTGCAGGAAGATGATCAAAACATGAAACACCCTGTGGCATACTTCTCTAAGAAATTTAACCGGCATGAAAGGAACTATGCCACTGTAGAAAAGGAGCTATTGGCTTTAGTACTTGCCGTAGAACATTTCTCTATTTACCTTCAATCTAATTCATTGCCCACTAACATCTTTACAGATCACAATCCCTTAACATTCTTGCATGCAATGAAAAACAAGAACCGCAGACTACTCAAATGGAGTCTACGGCTACAAGAAGTAAATTTGAACATTTTGCATATTCCAGGGACTCAGAACATTCTAGCAGACTGTCTTTCAAGGATGAATTAGAGTTGGGGCGTATGAAAGTAATTTGGGAATAGTTATAACTGTCATTTGATTATTTTTTTTTTCCAGTTTTCTTTTTTTTTTGTTTGTTAGTTGTAATTTCACCTTTTTCGTGAGAGCCAAGCTGTGAGTTCAGTTACAGATTAGATGGGAGACGATTTCCTTTTCATTGAGCAGGAAATCTTTTTTTTAAGGGGGGAAGTGTGAAGTCCTGTGCGAGGGAGTTCTACCCTCCAAAGGACAACTTAACAGTCATAATTCTTTTAGTTTGTTTTTCTTGGTAAAAAGCTTGCTCTCATGGATTTCCTCGTCTATGTAACTTAAGAACAAGCCTCAACTAACAAAGGAGGTCTGGACTGCGTTACATAGACCTCCTTGGCCATTAACTTGTCAAGGCGCTTAATTCTCACCTCTTCCCAGGTCAGCCACAGAGATACGCCAGATGTGAGAATAAAGGTTCTCATAGACCGGGGCATCGAAGTCCACAAAGAAGAAGACCCCTGGTCATGATTGGCCAACACGCGGAAAAATAAGGAGGGGTCACAAGATGTCATTGGCCCTCAAAAGATGAAGACCGCCCTTGGAAGTCAAGATTACCCAATCAAGAGAAAAAGGGGATGGCCCAAAAAAATCTTCACTGCGGAGCCTAAGGCTGTGAGGGGAGAAGAAACCAGTTCCAGTCCGGAGGCCATAGAAACAAGAAGTCCCAGGAGCCAGCCAGTGCCTGAGTCCCCCAGGAAAGGCTCTCCCCCTGAAACCTCCAAGAGGCTCGAACTCCGTCTGAGTCAAAGAACACACTCAGGACGAAGAAAGGAACCATCTGCGTTGACGTCCCAAAGAACACCTGCTGTGCCGAAGTTTTTGAAGCTAAGTACTGACCCCTGTGCGAGGGAGAGAATTAAAAAGAAAAGTGCCTAAGTTATCAAGTTACATGGGTGGGAATTCCAAGGGAGTGAAGCTGAGGGATAATTGTGGGGAATAGTTTCTCGTAATAATGTGACACCCTATTCGCATCCAACATCATTTTGTTTTTCTTGTTTTAGGTTACAAGTTTTCTTATGTTCAAGTAACAACAGTTTCCTTTTTTTTGTATAAAAATTGAAGTGCGAAGTGAGGGTTTTTCTTTTGTTGTCGGGGGCACATAGACAGATTGCCAACATTATTTTTCTTTTGTTTACGTGATCACCCGTGCACTTTCTTTACCATAATTATTCATTTGACATTTATGTTCTGCAGTTTATTTTACTGAGTGATTTCGGAAAATAGAAATTAAGTGATACCTTCTTTCTTTTATTGTTATTTGTGCATCTGAATGTATTTTGGATTGCTAGAGAGAATTAAGCTTAGTTTTGTCTTTTCGTTTTTTTTACTGTAATCATTTCTTGATTTATTAACCATAAACTCGAAAACACATTTTGCTTTATTTGTCAATTGTAAGTTACCTCCTTAAGAGGTTTACGATCATTTTCCTTTTTTTTTGTTTGACTTAAATTAAACTATTGTATTTCGATTATTACAACAGAGTTTCTTTTGTCCGTGAGTTAGACTAAGGTTGAAACCAAATTGTTCCTACACGAATTAAAACTATTCCAACGAGGTGCAGCTCCAAAATAAATAAATGACCTCGGGTGTTTTTGAACCGTTAATAATATTAACAGGTTCAGTCATATAAAAGAATTTTGAGTGTCAATTAGTCGCTCTGGATTGACACGAAGTCACTGTGTCAAGTGAAGAGTCCGATTGATACTTTCTTTAAAGATCGTAATCTGCACAATTACGTCACATATATATATATATATATATATATATATATATATATATATATATATATATATATATATATATATATGTACATATATATATATATAAATATGAGTGTAGTCTCTATCTATCTATGGCTGTCCATCGAGTCGATGACGACTACTGCTTCCTATAATGATAACTATGGTAATTAAGATTAGCATATTGTTACTGTCGCTGATGCCATTGTGTATGACTGTGCAGACCAATTGTAAAACCACGGACTCTACTGCACATCTGGCAGGTTCAATTGGAGTTCATTAGGAGGACTCCCATATGATGATTTTGCTTGTGTTGCTGTCTTGCTAGGATTCTTTCATCTTCTAATCTAGTTACCCCTGCACTGAATAAAGAAAGTCATAGTGGTCTGTTGGATGCACTTACTTCTAGATCTTTTTTATTAATGTTGCATTTCTTAAGTATTGCCTTTGTGTTATCTTCATATTTTTTCGTTTGGTGCCCCGGGGGAGGCAGTGTTCTAGCATATGTATAATATGTACAATCCATCTCGACTCTCTCTTAGCTGGTGTAGCCTCTTTGCTGATTGATTTGGCATATTGTAATATTTCTATATTCGGGACTTTATCTATCCATGTTATTACAAGGACGCATTGTAAGCATCTAATATGGATGGCTTTCGTAGGCTTTACGTAGTGATCGTAGACAGTCATGGATTCTATACCATATAATAGGTTGGAGAGGCATACAGCTGCATAGACTGAGACTTTAGTATCTATATTTAGGTTATTGTTATCGAATACTCTGTATTGAAGTCGTCCAAAGAATGCTGATGCTTGGTTGATTCGGGATATCATTTCTTCATCTATGTTGTGCTTGAAGGAGACCACACTGCCAAGATAAGTGAAACTTTCGACTTGTTTGACATTTCCTCCGTTAATCTGGAATTTTAAAGGATATTCATTATTATTTCTCTGCGCAATCACTTCTGTTTTAGCAATATTTATTTTACGTCCCATTGCATGATAGATAGAGGAGACTGTTTCGAGACTGTGTTAGAGAGCCTCGGGTATATGGGCTACAAGAGCGCAGTCGTCAGCATATTGGAGCTCTAGAAGATGTATTGTGGTTTTTGTTTCTGCCTGGACACACGTAATGTTAAAAAGACTACCATCCAAGCAAAGTTGAATTTTCACACTGCCATCAGTATGTTGAACTCGATGGCTGTGAAGAGTGACTACTGTGAAAAAGATGTTGAAGATGACGGGGGCCAGGACACATCATTGAAGGGCTCAGCTTTACTGCTGCCAATTTTCACTTGAGCTTGCATATCATCATGCAGATCCTTCAAGATGTTGATGAATTTGTTTGGGACACCAAATTTGGAGAGAGCATTCCATAAAAGTTCATGATTGATAGTGTTGAAAGTTTTGGGCATATCAATGAAAACAATATATAGATCAAGGTTTTGCTCATGACATTTTTCTTGCAAGTGTTATGATCCCCACAACAGCCACATTGCGATTTGGAAGGTATGGTCTCTGATAACAGTTTGTTAGTCTTGAAAGCATAATCCTTGCTAGAATTTTACCTGCAACAGCAAGAATGGATATACCTTGATAATTATCAAATGATCTCCTTTCCGTTTGTAGTTACAACGTTGCAGAATTCTTTTGTGACTTATTCAAGAGTCCAAATGAACAACATAATGTTGTGGAAGTGCTGCTGGAGTAGTTATCCTCCCTCCTTGAAAAGTTCAGAGGGCAAGCCATCTGGCCCAAGGGTTTTATTATTTTTTGACCATTACTGGAGGTAGTGTTGGTAGGATGTCTATGATGGTGGGTTCCGTAGGGTTTCTTTGATTAAGAAGGCCACTGAAATATCGGACCTAACGGTCAAGAATCTCTTGTTTATTTTTCAGAAGTATTCCTTCACATGATGACCTAACAGGTGTTACATTACTTTTTATCAGTCCATAAATGGATTTAAGCTCATTGGAGAAACTGTGTTGGTCATTTCTATCTGAAAGACTGCAATTTTGCCGAGCGAGCAAGCCACCAATTATTTTCCATGTTACGTAGTACTCTCTCAGTTTCAGCTCTAAGGTTTTGAAATGTAGTCTTTAGTGAACTGGAGGTCAGGTTTGAGAGAAAAACATTATGTGCTCTGTTTTTCTTTTAAATGAGATCATGTATGTCTTCTGCATTTTCGTTAAACCAGTCCTTGTGGTGATGTGTGGAGAAACCCAGGTTTTCTTCTGCCGAATGGTACTTTCAGGTTTGACCATTCTCTATCGATATCTATATTGTTGCCAGGCTCAACAGGTGGAAGGTGATATATATTATCTGCAATTGAACTGTGATAGTTTTCTTTTGTATCAAGGTTTTTAAAGCATTGAATTCAGTATCTTGGCAGAAGGTATTTGAGGGGTCTGGGGTCTTATTTTTAACCTTAGTTTGGTTCAAATAAGGTTGTGGTTTGTTGAACATTCGGCACCTCTCATTTCTCTAGTATGAGGTACTTCATTTTGGTTGCGTTGTCTGACAAGCACATAGTAGAGAAGATGCCACTGTTTGGATCTAGAGTGCATCCACGAGGTCTTATATTTATTCTTCATCTGGTATAAGGTTCTGGTTTATTGTCATGTGTTCTGAACATAGGGACAAGAGTCTGAGACCAGCGTTGCCAGATACTTTTGGTCCAATTGTTGTACCAAACAGCTAAGAAATGTCGTACAGTACCATGAAAATGTCGTACCTGCTTTTATTTATCCAAGATGCTAAAAAACAACAACAAAAACACTTGTAATGTATTGTTAATGATAATAGTAGCAGTAATAATGATGATAATGATAAGACTAATAAGTCTCTGGCCTTTTTTATTTGTATTGTGTGCTTTGTAGCAAGTGAAAAAATGAAATCAACTACAGTATATGTATTCAGTTGTAAGGCTGAGTTAAAAAAAATCGTAAACAAAGATGTTAAAATGATCAAAGAATTCTAGTATTATATATGTACGAGTGCAAAGATATATACACACATGCACTCATATATATATATATATATATATATATATATATATATATAGAGAGAGAGAGAGAGAGAGAGAGAGAGAGAGAGAGAGAGAGAGAGAGAGAGAGAGAGAGAGAGAGAGAGAGAGTGTTCATGAATAAAACTCAAAAGTTTGTATAACTCATTTCCAGCAAATTTTCTATTGTATGTGGGAAGGAGACATCACATGGAGTGCCTGCATACGAGTTGGTTGAACTCATAGAAAGAATGGACTTAGTTGGATAAATGTTGGTACAATATTTATGGTTTTCCTTGCCAATTAGTTCTACTCTGAGCAAAAAAAAAATCTCTAATAGTTGTAACACTTAGCTTTTTTAGTCTCCAGATTTCATGCTATCTACACAGAAAAATATACTCTTTCACGATCTGCATTTGCATGAGTCACCGAAAGAATACCCACAGCCAAAGGTCCTTGAGTAAGGAAAGATATAGCCTACTAGCCGTAACCATCTTTGAGTTCGCTTATTGCAATCTGACAGGGATTTTATCAGTTTGTGCCACCTGCCTAATATCTACAGGGAGAGCTTAGTCTTGAGTTTTTTTATAAAGCCCTCCATTCATCATCTAAACTTTGAAGAGTATTTGAGCTTTAGCTAGAAATTATATACTGTCAGTTCTGAAACTGAAAACTGAAGCTTTCAGAATCAAGTTCGCTCGTACTTGTATTGTAGCCAACCTCTTTGCTGATTGGTCTTATGGTTAGTCGTGTTAACCAATCACACATGTATATCATAATTATGTACGATAATTGCTATCTCTTTGGAAGTGGAAATTTTGTTTGTGTGAGCTTGATAAATTTTCAAAAATAACTGAAACCATAAATATATATATATTTTCTTATTCATGGTCGTACAAATTGATAAAAAAAATCGTACAATTGAGCATATTTGACTAAAATGTCGTAGGTCGTACAACACTGGGTCGTAGGTTGTAGAAAAGTCAAAATTGTCGTATGGGTACGACTTTTATCGTACATCTGGCAATGCTGTCTGAGACCATTGCTGTTCATTTTGCCAATGCCATGGTGGCCCTGAACTCCTTCCCCAAAATGTTGGTCTTTTCTATAATCAGTTTATCCTTACGAGGTGTTCTGGGAATAGTGGAATCTAAATTTTCATAGAAGGAGTCCTTAACTGCATAAACAGAGCTAAGTGTTGGAGCATATTCACTTGGGAGGGTTAATTGTCGGCTTCTGGAAAGTGGGATACCCCAGAACATTAGCTTCTCTGATATGTCTACTTGGGATTCAGGGATTTTTTGCAGCAGTGTGTTACTAACTGCAAAACCCACTCCATGTATTCTTCTTTCATTTATGGGATAACCCTTCCAAAAGATGTAACCCTTCCCAACTTCATTTAAATTATCTTCTCCTGAGAGACGAGTCTCGCACAGAGCAGCAATGTCAATTTTATAAGTGCTAAGCTCATGAGCAACTAATAGCAGTCTTCCGGCGGGGTCTATGAGAGTGGTCTTACTCTGGTGAGAGGGAGTACATGGGCATGCGCTTGCATATCTATCTAAATATTTAGCTGTCATTTTTGACATACTAAAATAGTAATAATGATATTATTATTATTATTATTATTGTTATTATTATATCCTATCTTCACATAATTTGAGTGCAAGTTCTTATCTAATGGTCTACTGCTGTTGCCACTGCACATAAGGAAGTAAATGGTCACGACCGTTACTGTCACTAAAAGGTTCTCAGCCTTATATGTATTATTATTATTATTATTTTTATTATTACTAGCCAAGCTACAACCCTAGTTGGAAAAGCAAGATGCTATAAGCCCAAGGGCTCCAATAGGGAAAAATAGCCCAGTGAGGAAAGGAAATAAGGAAATAAATAAATGATGAGAATAAATTAACAATAAATCATTCTAAAAACAGTAACAACGTCAAAACAGATATGTCTTATATAAACTATTAACAACGTCAAAAACAGATATGTCATATATAAACTATAAAAAGACTCATGTCAGCCTGGTCAACATAAAAACATTTGCTCCAACTTTGAACTTTTGAAGTTCTACTGATTCAACTACTCGATTAGGAAGATCATTCCACAACTTGGTAACAGGTGGAATAAAACTTCTAGAATACTGTGTAGTATTGAGCCGCATGATGGAGAAGGCCTGGCTATTAGAATTAACTGCCTGCATAGTATTACGAACAGGATAGAATTGTCCAGGGAGACCTGAATATAAAGGATGGTCAGTTATGAAAAATCTTATGCAACATACATAATGAACTAATTGAACGACGGTGCCAGAGATTAATATCTAGATCAGGAATAAGAAATTCAATAGACCGTAAGTTTCTGTCCAACAAACTAAGATGAGAATCAGCAGCTGAACACCACACAGGAGAACAATACTCAAAACAAGGTAGAATGAAAGAATTAAAACACTTCTTCAGAATAGATTGATCACCGAAAATCTTGTAAGACTTTCTCAATAAGCCAATTCTTTGTGCAATTGTAGAAGACACAGACCCAATGTGTTTTTCAAAATAAATTTGCTGTCGAGAATCACACCTAAAATTTTAAAAGTCATACAAATTTAAAGAAACATTATCAATACTGAGATCCGGATGTTGAGGAGCCACCGTCCTTGACCTACTTATAATCATACTTTGAGTTTTATTAGGATTCAACTTCATACTCCATAATTTGCACCATGCATTAATTTTAGCTAAATCTCTATTAAGGGATTCACCAACCCCAGATCTACATTCAGGGGATGGAATTGATGCAAAGAGAGTAGCATCATCTGCATATGCAACAAGCTTGTTTTCTAGGCCATACCACATGTCATGTGTATATAGTATGAAAAGTAATGGGCCAAGAACACTACCCTATGGAACACTGGATATCACATTCCTATACTCACTATGGTGCCCATCAACAACAACTTTTTGAGATCTATTACTTAAAAAATCAATAATAATGCTAAGAAACGACCCACCCACTCCCAACTGTTTGAGTTTGAAAACAGGGGCGTCATGATTAACACGGTCAATGGCAGTGCTAAAATCAAGGCCAATCATACGAACTTCCTGACCACAATCAAGGGATTTCTGTACAGCATTGGAGATTGTAAGAAGGGCATCACATGCTCCAAGGCCTTTACGAAAACCAAATTGCAAACTAAAGAAGAGAAGATTACTTTCAGCAAACCTATTAAGACGTTTTGCCAGAAGACGTTCAAAAACTTTCGATAATATGAGAGTTATGGAAATTGGATGGTAATCAGTGGGACTTGAGCTACCACAAACACATTTACGTAGAGAAGTAACATTACCAATTCTCCAACAAGTGCTAAAAGCTCCTCTTCTTGCTAACTTACGCAAAATACCAGATAACTTTCGAGCTAAGAAATCTGCTGTCTTTATAAAAAACAAAGGAAAAATGCCATTTGGGTCTACACCTCCATAAGCATCAAGGACATAATAAAGAACAAGTATGTTTATATATATATATATATATATATATATATATATATATATATATATATATATATATACACACACATATACAGATATATGCTAGTGTAGGCGATCCATTAAAAATGATGGCTAAATATTTAGATTGTGTCATACAAATTCAACTCATTTCTCCTCCACTCCTTTCCTAATAATAACCAACCCTCTCACCAGGGTGTAACTCCCCCCTCTCACCTTATCTGAGGGACGGGAGAGGCTAAGTAGTTATATGCCTGACCATGCTTCTAAGTGTGACTGGAAAGATATATATATATATATATATATATATATATATATATATATATATATATATATATATATATATAACCAGACATTTTCTCTATTATATTGGGAGATATATTACTTTTCAGTCACAGTGGCAATATGTATAACCACTGTCTCTCCCTGTCACTTGGGTAGGGTAGAGAGAAGTAGTCATACCCTGGTGAGAAGGGTTGTAGTTAGGAAAGGGGGAGGGGTTGAACAAATTGCTCTTTATTATATAGGTACAGTAGTAGTTTGGCCGAGGCACCAGCCACCTGTTGAGGTTCTACTGATAGTGAGTTATTGGGCACTTTGACTGGCCAGATAGTACTATATTTGATCCCTCTTTGGTTAAAGCTCATTTTTCCTTTGCTTACACCTACACCAAAAAGTGTGGCCTACTTTATACACACCCTTTTCTTTCAGCATACACCTGACAATGCTAAGATAACCAAAAAATTCTTCTTCACTTGAAGTCCTATGGAAGTTGCAGTGTAGAAGAGAACGTAGATAGGTCATTCTACTATATTTGTATGTGCATTGCTTGCTGCAGTCATGCATCGGACTGAAGGCGACCTGCCCAAGAAAGTCGTACTCCGAGCAGATTGTATTTGCAGGAGATAATCAGGTTATAGGTGGTCAGTGGTGATCCAATCCTCTTTACCATGAACATTGAAGAGAAAAGCTTTCGTGATATGATGGATGAAAAGAAATCGGCCCGTATTTTGGGGGGTGTAAACGGTGGCTTGTAAGTTCCGTTGCATATGAAGACCTGTTTCTGTATGTAGGTCTTTCGGTATATGATAGGAGCTTTGAAAGCTGACAGCAAGCACTAAATTTTCTATCAACTTGACGTAGGCAGTGGAGATCATCGGTGGAGGGGGTGGAAGGAGAAAAATTCTGTAGGGGAGATCAATTCTTCACCATATACTATTTTAGGTGCTGAGACTTCCATGGTGTCCTTGGGAATGATCCTCAGTCCGAGGAGGACCTAAGAAAGTTACGAAAACCTACTAGAGTTGTTGCAGCAGGACTTCAAAGCTGCTTTGATGTGTAATGGAAACATTCCAGCATTCCTTTGGCTGCAGGTGTGTAAGCAGTATCCTTATGTAGGATGGTGCCGAGATGTCCTAATAAGGTTCAAAATTGAGAGGTGAAAGTGGCACCCCTGTTAGAATTAATGCACTCTTGTATATATTACATCTTGCATGGGGATGGCTTGAGGTCAGCGTATGGAGGGATTATTGACTGTGAAGAATTCACTGTGTCCTTCAGAGATGCGAGTATGAGCCAACCAAGTCAATGTGAGTGTGGATAAAACGATGTTGAGATTGATGAAAAGTGCTTACACTAGAATGCATATGTCAATGGGTTTTTGAAGTTTGACATGAAATACAGGTGCGATCCCAATCCTTGGCACCTTTACTAATGCTGTTCTATACTAACTTCAACTTCAGTAATTGTATAGTAGATTAGCAAAAGGGGTGCTAGGGGACATAGATCAATTGTCACACCTGTCACAGAGGAGGTTGGCGTTGGAGTCATCGAGGAAGACCTTCCCAATGAAGAGACTTGCGGGGTTTAGTATGGGTGTCCTTCCATTAGGCTTCTGCCAAGGTCTTGTCATCCATTCCTTGGTGGATTGCAGTCAGCGTATTTCTGGAAATGGCGACGGTGACGAAATGTCTGCAACAGGAGGACAGAAGTTGGACTGTCGAGAAATGGCATGTACAATGGGCAAGTGGCGAAAGCGATAAAGAGCCAAATGCACTGGCAGTAGTTCGGGGTCGAAAGTTGAGTAGCTAGATTTCCCCTCAGAAAATTTTCTACTGAAGATGGGCAATGGAAGAGGTGGTCTATTGATCTTTTGTTCGAGTACCACCCCTGCAGCAGCATCACTGGCGTATGTGGAAAGCAGGAAGATTACAGTTGGCGCGGGAATGGTAAGAGCAGTAACAGAGCTTTCTTTGCTTTGAAGAAGGCCGACTCCTGAAGGATGCCCCACTTCAGGTTTATTTAGTTGGCTCCTGAGAGAGTTGTAGAGGGGGCCAATAGTGATGTTGATGGCTTGCAAGAACTGGTTTTAGTTCACCATGTCCATGAATGCCTGCAGTGCTTTAAGGGCAAGGGAAACTTCTTTACTGCTGATACCTTCTCAGGGAGGAGTAAACACCTTTACAAGTGATGCGATGACCCAAGAATGCCCCTCCATTAACACAAAAGGTACTCATGTTGTGCCTAATTACAAGATTTTTCTGATGCAGGCAGTCGAGTACGATGTGCAGGAAATGCAGGTGGCCCTCTTTGTAGGGAAAAAATATTATTTCATATGTAACATACGAAGAAGGGAAGTCCCTTAAAGATGCCATCCATGAGTCATTGAAATGTGGCCCCTGCATTCTGAAGTCCAAAGTATGGAAGTGATGGTGGTGTAAGGGATGTCTTCTGTGTTCATGGTCACCTGATAATACTCCTTCAGGAGGTCGAGGGTGGAAAATACTTTGGCACTGTGAAGGTAGATTGTTATGTCGGCGACGTTGGGCAGTGGGTAGTGGTCTTGTTCTGTCTGCATATTAAGTGTCCTGTTATCCCCAAAAGGGTTGAGGGATCCATTCTTCTTCAGGACGATGCGCTTGAGGCCTTTTGACAAAGGTCCATTTTTTCACTTCGACAAATGTGTGTTAAGCTCTTGCCAAATTATTTGCTTAAATCATGGATGTTCAAAAATGTTAATGATAACTTTAGATGGTTATAAATTTTTGTTAGGTACATAATTAATATTGTTTTTGATAGGAGATGGATTTTCCATTATTTTAGGAATCACTGCCTTTTACGAATTTCTTAATACATTTATATTGTTGGGCATCTATGAAGCAGTCATTGTACCGATTAGTATATTATGAGAAAACAAAAAAGCTGCATCATTTATTTGAGATTTATCCTATTTCTTTACTCAGGTGTAAAACCTAAAACAATTGTTCATGATAAAATTGGTATAACCATTTCCACCTTTCACTATTGTATATATTCATAATTTTGTTCTTTATAATTCTTTAGGTATTTGAAACCATATTCTCTTAGTACTGTATTGGGATGTATTATTATAGCCACCCTGTGGAAAGATAATTCAGCCACCTGGACAATAGAAATTTAACAACAACGAATTAAGATATCCTCCTTATTTCCCACAGAAGATGAGCAAGACAAGATTTCATTAGGTTTTGGAGGAAGACTAAATTTTTTTTTTTCATAAATATAAGGTTTTTCCTTGCATAGGTCGTTAAATAACAGTCCTTGCTAATCTCATAGGGCTTTGGTACAGCCCACATTACATTGCTTTAAATATTCCAGCCAAACATTGCGGCTACGGTACGTTGCTTGCGTCTCTTTTTTTTCTTAATGTTAAAATCCTGGACTCATGTGACCCAATAATGCGGGTTAACTATTATTTTTATGGTTGACGAACAATGTAGTTTTTTATGGCTCCCCGTGCAGATGTGTTTGATTCATAAACATAATTTCTCTTTGTACTGATATTCGCGGAGGAACATTTTGGTAACCAATTTTACCTGATTGTGTGTTTGTGGTTATTTGCTAGAAATCTATTTCAAATATTTTTTGCTATATCTTATTATTTCACACACGAATATATATCGAGGGCATTTAATTATGTATGTGATTTCATATTGCTTATTATGAATTAAGACTCGCCATTCCATAAATTTTTGGCACATTTATATTAAATATTCCTTAATTTTGCTTACTAGTGATCTCGTTTTCTTTGACTTGATTAATTCTGAAATAATAAGTAAAACTGGATTTTAGGTGTTTGCGTGGATTAATTCGACGTGTTACTCAATCTTAGGGAAAAGGAAATGATTGACGTAACATTAATTTCCTGCACTGGTCTTCATTATTCTTTTAGAGATGTATAGCAACTTTCACCTTCGTACTATGTTTCAATTATTCATTTTATGTATCACTATTGGTGGCAATATGCATGCACGCTTCTCATTGATAGAGCTCTAGAGATTTCTACTGAATATTTTAGATACAACTTCCTATGCATTATATGTGATGCATTGCATGCATGATCCAAACCAGACTACTTTACTTTAAACAAAGCAGTTAAGTCACTCTTATATAGATCACTTTTCATTCCTGCGTATTCTATCATGAGTCTTAGAGATCAGTGTTGTTACTAAGTTTATTAAGCAAATTCAGGCCTGTGGGCGACCGAACAGACGGAGCTGTGGCATTGCCATATATTCATGCATATGTTTAGCTGCTGTGATTTGAAGACAACAGCAATTTTAGGAATCATGCAAAAGATGACACAAGCATAAAATTGGACTCATTCTACAAGTGATACTAATCAAATATGGCCGATTTGATAATTGAAAATCCAAATGGCCCCAAATTAGTCGGGCAAAGTTGATATTCTGAATAGAAATACTTGTACTTGTCTGATTTCCTTAATCTAGATGTGGATTTCTATGTTTTCAACACATATTTTTCAAGATTTCATTGTTTATAAAGCAAAATTACATATTCAAGATTTTATAGTTTTTTTTTTTCACGAGGCCTACCAGATTGTCCATTTTTCAATTTGTAAGCTTTGCACTACAATGTTCAAACCATAACAATGGTCTTACAGCTGCTAGTGTTCACATATGTAACTGCAGGATGTGCAGGGAAGATTTCACTGTGAGCACTTGCATTAGAGTGCTGCAGCGTAGTTGCTACCAAGAAGGTATCCCATTCCCAGTAATGATTTTTTATATACAATTAAGAATTTTATAATAATTAGCAACAGCATTAGGATCGTTTACTTGAAAATAAAATGAGAGAAATTAGTAATGTTATATCCCTGTGGAGGTATAAAGGGGTGCCCCGAAAGTGGAAGACTTCTCTTTGTCATCTACGCATTGGTCACACTCTGATGGCACATGAGTTTTTGGTGGCTGGCTAACATCAACCATATTGCAACGACTGTTTGGCATCATTGACAGTGAGGCATTTGTTAACCGAATGTCTCACATATAGTAGTGAGAGAAATAGATATCTGTTTGAGGCTTGAGGTGAAGATGGCAGATTCATCCTTGCCAATATTCTTGGACATAATGTGTCCTACCATGCTAGTGGTATTTTTAAGCTTTATTTCAGTAGCAGGTCTTCTGAAAAATATTTAACTATTAAAATTACATCTTTGCTTTTATGGTTTTAATTGAATATTTTTTCTTCTATTTACAATAAACGATATTGGCGTCAATGACCTTAGATGTCAGGATGCCAGAAAACCTCAAATCAATCAATCAATCAAGCTTCCCTTGCAACAGGGGCTAGTATTAACCCAACATATCTGCCCTGTCTCTCCTCTCTGTATCCCTTCCATTCAGCAGGACTACTCATGTCTGGATTGGAGATGGTTCCCTGTCCCCAGATGATCCCAACCTGATAGGCCACATACTGTGTGTGTTATCTGAGGGCTGCCTGTGTTAGTGGATTTGAGTTGTGTGACGTCTACCTCTACCAAAAAGAGATCTAGTGTTGTGTCATCCACACTAGCAGCTGTGTTGGATCTGTCATACACGAGGACAACGAATCTCTCCAACCTCTGCAGGTCAAGATTATGAATCAATGAAGGATGCTGGCTGAGATTGGTAAATTTTTCAAAAACACCACCAAATACGCTCCAAGTTTGCCATGCAGATTTGTTCCTTTTTCCACGGAAGGCAGACACGACATCACATCCAGGAATGCATGAAAGTTGATCCTTCCAGCTTTCTCAAACCCTATTTCAGAAACTACCACATAGACTGGAATCCATCGAATCTTGACACTTTGGCAAAAGGCAATGTACATTTCCTCAAGACCTATTTCCTGTAAGGATGGCAGCACAGATATTGCTATGACTAGCAAATCCGTGTCATTAGCCTTATTGTTAATAGACTTTCTCCCATCGGTTGCTGCATCCGTGGCTTGTTCAAATATTCGCGTTACAGCTTCCTCATAACAACAGGGGAACACTGTCTACAGACCTCATTGTGTTGCTAATGGCTTCTTCTCTTTTATTGAGACGATGACTGCTGTGCTTGTTTTCTCTACTTCACACCTTCCATAAGGAAGGGAAATAGCTCAGTCTTATTGCTTGCATCACAAAGAAAGTTTTGCCAACTACCTGCTGTCTTACTTGTTCCTGTCATGCTTTTGCTACCTTGTTCTCTTTTCAACCTTGTCTCTGATTTCACACTACATCCATCTGCGCATACCTGGCGCCATAGTATTCCACTTCTGATATGATGTCTTCTTTAGCATAATCATAAAGTGTCTTTGAAGTACATAAAGCTAAGGCATTAATAAGTGTTGATCCATCAATAATGATTGCATCATCTCTTGGTTTTCTGTCTTTGGTGTTTACTTGTATTTCAATAATTTCAACCAGCTGTGATTTCTGACATGTATAAATCTTGCCACTGTTACTGAAAGATGCATGTTTTAACATAGAAAGGTCAGAATTGGATGCTCCATGCAACGTTTGAGACTTGATGTCTTCATTATGTTCAATCATGCATACAGATTGCAGCAGTGATGGAGGTACAACCCGTTATAGGTCTGTGTCGTGAAAGATGCTGCTGAAATTGGACTTGTGATCGAGCATGTCTCCTCCTATTATCTTTGCACCTTTTGTTAGATGGATCGCTTCACTGTACTTGGCTGTTTCTTGAAATGATTGAGCCTACATCATTTTCAAAAGATATCAGAACATATCGATCTTTCAGATGAGCTTGCAGCTTGGGATGTGAAAAATAAAATAGTCCTAGATTCAAGTGGAATGGGCATCAAGTAATTTAACACCAAGCCTTTGCATGTAAAGCATGGTTATGTCAGCAAGCTAGAAAATGAATGGATCTCTACTGTGACTGGCATATTTTATTTCACTAATATAGGGGACTCGTTTGGAAAAAACAATTGGATATGCTTACCTTGAGTACCCCTGTTCTTTCTCTTGCTCATGCACCTTTAGGTAGGCTCGTTCTCGGTTATACAATGGTATCAAGTAAGCAGGGTGATATTTCAATTCTTTTGCTACATCTCTTACACACAGTTTAGCAAGGAGTGTCTTATCACCGAGTGTTTTTGCACATTTGTTTATTTTTTTATTCACTTGCATTGTCATTGCTTCTCTAAGCTCCCACCTTTGGTCTGGCAAAAGGAACATTCTTGTTTTAGATTCTTGAACCTTTCGTAGGATCTTGCTTCTACTGCCCTCATCACTGTTACCTGTGGAGGTTGATTTTTTTCTGCTCTACATAACTTCGTGTTTTTATATAGAAGCCTGCAACGCTCATGATATAGTACCTTCTTTTTTTCTCAAGGTTTCTTGTATCCCACCACCTTTTTCAAGTCTTTCAGGGTCTAATGTGATTGGCGAGTAAGTCAAGCAGGGGAATACTCTTTGTAAAGTTCATATATCCATAAATCCCTCAACCAGCAGGATTGGCCTGGCGGGGACTTTAAATATTCGTTCTTAACCTGACATGGACAATACTTGGTCTAATAGGTGTTCTACGACTTTCCAGTAAATCTAGTGTCCATAGTCACTGAGAATTTCAGGCCGGATTTATATTTCCTACTTAGCTGACACTGAACCCTATATTGGTTTCAAAACAGTGATGTCACCACTGTGCCTTGTTAGTGCCCAAAAATAACTCCTTCAGAAACTTCATCAACTTCGTTCACTCGGAAGTTTTGGAGCTGGATGTACTCGTCACATGTATAGACCTTCAGTGTGCGCCCTTCATTTAATTTAGCATGCTAGCAAACGGGGTTTACCATGGATCTGCAATAAGAAAATTAGAAAAATATGCGTTGGTGTGCTTTACAAAACCCAAAATCTTGAAACACTTGCATCAGTTTACTTTATAAACTGTAAATTCTTGAGAAAGATGTGTCAGTTTGCTTTATATATATTAAAATCTATTTCAGTAACCTTGAAAAACATGGGAATCCATAACTAGATTATGCAACTCGGACAATTACAAATACTTCTAAGCAGAGCTTCAACTTCGGCTGGCTAATTTGCCGGCATCTTGGATTTTCAATTGACCAGTCGACCAGATTTGATTAGTGTTCAAAATTTGATGCTTGTATCATCATTTGCCTGATTTTTATGATATCTTGTAGATTATCATTTGCTACATCTCATCATAGTCAAGTTTTAACTATTTGTTACTAAATCAATATTTAGTGTTTGCCTATTGGAAACTTTCCTGCCTGCTGATTGCCAGACTGGGGTTCGAGTCCCGCTCGAATTCGTTAGTTCCTTTGGTGGCTGCAACCTCACCATTTTTGTGAGCTAAGGATGGGGGTGTTGTGGGAGCCTATAGGCCCACCTGCTGAGTCATCAGCAGTCTTTTCCTGGCTCTCCTTGGCCCTAGTTGGTTGGAGAGGGGGCTTGAGTGCTGATCATATGAATATATGGTCTGTCTCTAGGGCATTGTCTTGCTTGCT
>NC_090725.1:92235454-92265454 GCF_036898095.1 Palaemon carinicauda | reverse complement strand
AATCAATTGATACGCAAATATTGTATTATGAAAAGTATTGGGTCGAGAACACTGCCTTGAGGGATACCATGTATTATATTCCTATAGTTCTTATGTTACCCATCAACAACTACTCTACTATCTATGTCTTATAAAATTCAATAATGACGCTAAGAAAAGATCCTCTTACTCCCATCTATTTACGTTTGAAAACAAGAGCCTCATGATTAACATTGTATAGGTAGTAGGTTGGCCAGGGCACCAGCCACCCGTTGAGATACTACTGCTTGAGTTATTGGGTCCTTTGACGGGCCAGACAATGCTAAATATGATCTCTTTCTCTGGTTACGGCTCATTATGTCTTTACCTACACATACACAGAATAGTCTGGCATATTCTTTCCACATTCTTTTGTCCTCATACACCTGACAACACTGAGATTACTTAGCAATTCTTCACTCAAGGGGTTATCTACTGCACTGTAATTGTTCAGTGGCTATTTTCCTCTTGGTAAGGGTAGAAGAGACTCTTTAGCTATGGTAAGGAGCTATCTAAGAGAAGGACACTCCAAAATCAAACCATTGTTCTCTAGTCTTGGGCAGTGTCATAGCCTCTGTACCACGGCTTCCACTGTCCTCGATTAGAGTTCTCTTCCTCTGTTTTTTTTTTCCGGTTTTTATAGTTTATATATGGTAGATCTAATTTGATATTGATACTGTTCCTAAAATATTTTTTTATTCTATTACCTCTGTGTAATGTATTCAATTTCTTGTTTCCTATCCGTACTGGGCTATTTTTCTCTGTTGGAGCCCTTGGGCTTATAACATATTGCTTTTCCAACTGGGGTTGTAGCCTAGCATATATCATTAATAATAATAATAATAATAATAATAATAATAATAATAATAATTGCAATACGAAAAATGAAACCATAAACTACATAGCAAGCGAATGTCCGGCACTTGCACAGAACCAGTACAAAAAGAGGCATGATTCAGTGGCATAAGCCCTTCACTGGAGCCTGTGTAAGAAACATCAGCTACCTTGCATTAATAAGTGGTACGAGCACCAACCTGAGGGAGTGATAGAAAACGATCAGGCAAAGATCCTCTGGGATTATGGTATCAGAACAGATAGGGTGATACGTGCAAATAGACCCGGCGTGACGTTGATTGACAAATTCAAGAAGAAAGTATCACTCATTGATGTCGCAGTACCATGGGACTCCAGAATTGAAGAGAAACAGAGTGAAAAAATGGATAAGTATCAAGACCTAAAAATAGAAATAAGGACTATATGGGATATGCCAGTGGAAATTGTAATCATAATCATATGAACGCTAGGCACAATCCTAAGATCCTTGAAAAGGAATCTAGAAAAACTAGAGGTTGAAATAGCTCCAGGAATCATGCAGAAGAGTGTGATCCTAGGAACGGCTTACATATTAAGGAAAGTGATGTACTCCTAAGGATGCAGAATGCAACCCGGAACCCTGCACTATAGATATTATCCAGTCGAAAGACTGTGATAGAGAAAAAAATAACAATAATGATAAAATAGAGGCCAGTCATACGAACTTCCTGACCAAGGGATTTTTGTACAGCATTGGAAACCGGAAGAGGGAACAGATATATGAATACATATTTATATATACACATATGTATAAGTATCTCTATTTATGTATTTTATTTATTATATATAAATATATGCATATATATATATATATACATATATATATAATGCATATATATATATATATATATATATATATATATATATATATATATATATACAACAGACATACATTTATGCGTATATTCATGTATATATTTGTGTGAATGTACAGTATATATGTATACCTGTACGTGGGTATATATTTAATATATATATGTATAATTTTATAATGTATATATATATATTTATATATATATTTATATAATATATATATATATATATATACATATGTATACACACTTATTAGTAAAACTTTTCCAAAGGTTTCAAAATGTGCTAATCTTATCATCCCTGTCTTAGAGAAAAAAAAAACAAGAAAAAATAAACTTTTTTTCTTGGAATTATCGTCCGTAGACTCATAAATCATAATATAATGTTATGTTATAGGTCGTATAATAGATCTTGCTGTGCTCCGATAATTAAGAGAAGTTATAAGGGTCAATTCATGTGGTCCGACTACGCCCAAAGCTCTCGGGATGTTTTCATTGTTTTCAGAATATTTCGCTTTGCTTGACTTTGAGAGTAATCCTGCTCTAATCGTTCAGAGTCTCTCTCTCTCTCTCTCTCTCTCTCTCTCTCTCTCTCTCTCTCTCTCTCTCTCTCTCTCTCTCTCACAAACATGCATATTACAAAATTGGAATTTAATATAGACTTACTTGCTTCTTCCTCTACTGCATGTACGTATGATCTGCATGGAAAGAAAATATTCTTTTTTCTGTCACACAAGCACATTTATATATGAATGTGGGGTTTTCAATAAGAACTTTTTCGTCGAAATTTGTTGTTTTCATATTAAATACACTCATCATTTGTTTGTAATGTTTATCCTATGTTATCTAGATTAATACTGAAACACCATTGTATAAAGCCCTCCCATCTATGCCATATTTAAATCAGTGTTTAGTACATCGTATGGCTCTCCAGGTGATTGGTTTCCGGCTCTTTTGTTCTCTACCATTCCATTTGAATTTAAATCTAGGATTTCCATTTAAATTTGGAGCTACTGTTCACCACATTTCCTTAGCTTTCGTCCTTCAAAATTATGTTTGTTATTGATTGTGAATCGCAATTCTGATAATTTTCATCTCCCCCAAACACTTTTGCAGTTGATTTAGATCTCTCTCTCTCTCTCTCTCTCTCTCTCTCTCTCTCTCTCTCTCTCTCTCTCTCTCTCTCTCTCTCTAGCAGTTTTCTTTTAAGAACAACGGACAGCACCACTTGTCAAGTTTAAATGTCCTATCCAACTTCTTCCCATAGACAAAATATCCTCGATCACGTTAACGGTTTAGCATTTAGTCATCATTGGTGATAAAAGAGCAAAGGTAAATGATGTGAACTTGCTTCTCATTTTTTGAGGTAAGATACAGGATCTTGGCCGTCTAAGCAGATTAGAATACTGGGCTTAAATGAGAAAAAAATAATAGACGATAGAAGGAAAAAGTGGGAAGACTCGCTTGCAAATATTTGTGATGTTAACCAAGAAGACCTTCTACCCTTCAGAGTTAGTTCATCACATCTCATATAATTTTTTTTTCGCAATCATTTATATCATATATGATGGACAGTAAATAAGCTTCTATATGTTTGTCTAATTTTGAGACCATTCGTGAACGAAAAAATTGATGTAAAACGAATGCGTCAAAAATGGAAAGCTAATATCTACATTACCACTGAATAAATACAGGTTAAACTGACATTTCATAACTAGGTTTTCGATACCGTTTAATATACCGAATGTTAAACCAATTGGTTTAAAGCCGGAGAGCAAACTGCCAGTAATATTATGGCCACGTTTTAATCATTATCGACCGCTTAGAGTGACGTGGATGGAATTCATATTGCCTTTTGGATTTATGGCCCTACGTTTTACCCGGACTGAAATTCACGGGATGGAGTTGGTGTTTGCTTTGCAGTCCACCTCTAAACGATATATCAACATGGAAATAATTACGGGGGTTCTGTTTTTGGATGTTCCTAGGAACTAATGGAATTACGTTTTTTTTCAGAATTTTTAATATGCTCTAATAAATGTATATAATATAAGCTAATAATATAATTTATGAGAAAAGATAACACGAGGTTGAGTTATCTCATGACCATGTATTCGAAACAAATTTGATCAAAGAAACACACCCTTTATTCTAAATGTACAAAGTCTACATTGATACCTACATTTCTTGTCGCCCTGTGGTAGCACGATGTCATAACAGAATAAAATATATAACAATAACCCTATGTATTCTCTACAAGTTGCATTGAGAAAATTTTGATCAGTGGAAGCTCTAGCCATCTGGTGCCCTGTCATAATATTATAAATATATTTTAACAAAATGCTATATCTATTTTAAACTAAATCTCCATATAAAGATAAATGCATCTTCATTCATAGAGATCCATTTAATAAGAGAGCATGTAGTGGAGAGCTAGGCGGTGTCGAGAGAGGACTCAAATATAGAAATGATTAACAAGAAATATGATATTCGCCAAATGGAAATATTTGGGACGCAGTAAGCTATCGCCATCCTGGCATTTGATTTAGTTGCTACACAATTTTCGTTCCAATTCAAGCTGTGATCTTGGTGCCGAACTGTTGTCAACGTCCGAATGTAACAAGATAATTAAGTTAGTGATATAAAAAGTACAGCTGCCACCGCTCGACCAATCGCATCCCGCGGATTCCCTGTTCCTAATTGTATCGCTGTGGCTTCGGTTCAATATTTTTTTCCCTATTTTTTTTCCCAAATCTTTGTATGCTTGAATATATTGGCATGGTATCTTTCAATACAAAATTATCGCTACTTATAAACTTTCATTTATGACAACTCGGAACATATACCTTAGTCTTATTCAGTAAACTGCAAAAAAAAAAAAAAAAAAAAAAAAAAAAAAAAAATAACAGGACTGCTTGGATCGAAGCCACGTTAGGCCGTCCGAACGCAATCCTTTATCTCCTTTTCACTGCTTCATTCTTCCTCTCGTCATTATGCGAGGACACTCAGTCACCAATTTTAATTGGATTATCAGCTGTAGAGTGTGCGTGAGCACGTGAGCGCTCATGAGTATCGCAGATTCCAAGTACTCAATTTCATTATGGCTTTGCGCATTAAGGGAGCTCACTTGCCTGTGAAAAAAAAAAAAAGTTTTAAATATGAAGGATGATGATAAATGTAATTACTGAGGTGACTCAGCACATCCTTGAGGTCTAATAATTCTGTGATATTTTCATATTTTTCTGTAGTTGATAAGCTATGCTTCTGATTCCAATCTACACTCAAGATATTTATTCCTCTTTATTTGTTTATTTTTACATTTCTTGGTAGTAAGAACAATTCTGGGTTACGATGTTTATTAGATAGTTTTGTTACGTGAAACAAGTAATTGCACCTTTTTTAAATTGTACACTGATATAAATAAAACACACATACATACATATATATATATATATATATATATATATATATATATATATATATATATATATATATATATATATATATATATATATATATATATATATATATATATATAAAGAAGGAAAATGAAGTATTTTTGTTTACTAAATGGGAAATGCTCTGTGATTTTAACAAATATTTAAATAGTCTTTTATATATGTATATATATATATATATATATATATATATATATATATATATATAGAGAGAGAGAGAGAGAGAGAGAGAGAGAGAGAGAGAGAGAGAGAGAGAGAGAGAGAGACTGTGTATATATACACATATATATACTTGAATGGTTGGTGAGATTGTTTAATATGTGTTTTGTGTTGTCAATGGTACCAGTAGATTGGGTTTGTGCATGTATTGTACCACTATATAAGGGTAAGGGAGATGTGCATGAGTGTTGTAATTCAAGAGGTGTTTGTTTGTTAAGCGTAGTTGGAAAAGTGTATGGTAGAGTAATGATTAATAGGATCAAGGATAAAACAGAGAATACAATCTTAGAAGTACAGGGTGGTTTTAGAAGAGGTAGGGGTTGTATGAATCAGATTATTACAGTAAGGCAGATATGCGAGAAATATTTAGCAAAAGGTAAGGAGGTGTATGTTGCGTTTATGGATCTGGAGAAAGCGTATGATAGAGTTGATAGGGAAGCAATGTGGAGTGTGATGAGGTGATATGGAGTTGGTGGAAGGTTGTTGCAAGCAGTGAAAAGTGTCTACAAAGGTAGTAAAGCATGTGTTAGAATAGGAAATGAAGTGAGTGAGTGGTTTCCGGTGAGAGTGGGGCTGAGACAGGGATGTGTGATGTCGCCGTGGTTGTTTAACTTGTATGTTGATGGAGTGGTGAGAGAGGTGAATGCTCGAGTACTTGGACGAGGATTAAAACTGGTAGACGAGAATGATTATGAATGGGAGGTAAATCAATTGTTGTTTGCGGATGATACTGTACTGGTTGCAGACACAGAAGAGAAGCTTGGCTGATTAGTGACAGAATTTGGAAGAGTGTGTGAGAGAAGGAAGTTGAGAGTTAATGTGGGTAAGAGTAAGGTTATGAGATGTACGAGAAGGGAAGGTGGTGCAAGGTTGAATGTCATGTTGAATGGAGAGTTACTTGAGGAGGTGGATCAGTTTAAGTACTTGGGGTCTGTTGTTGCAGCAAATGGTGAAGTGTAAGCAGATGTACGTCAGAGAGTGAATGGAGGTTGCAAAGTGTTGGGGGCAGTTAAGGGAGTAGTGAAAAATAGAGAGTTGGGCATGAATATAAAGAGAGTTCTATATGAGAAAGGGATTGTACCAACTGTGATGTATGGATTGGAGTTGTGGGGAATGAAAGTGATGGAGAGACAGAAATTGAATGTGTTTGAGATGAAGTGTCCAAGGAGTATGGCTGGTGTATCTCGAGTAGATAGGGTTAGGAACGAAGTGGTGAGAGTGAGAACGGGTGTAAGAAATGAGTTAGCAGCTAGAGTGGATAAGAATGTGTTGAGGTGGTTTGGCCATGTTGAGAGAGTGGAAAATGGCTGTCTGGTAAAGAAGGTGATGAATGCAAGAGTTGATGGGAGAAGTACAAGAGGAAGGCCAAGGTTTGGGTGGATGGATGGAGTGAAGGAAGCTCTGGGTGATAGGAGGATAGATGTGAGAGAGGCAAGAGAGCGTGCTAGAAATAGGAATGAATGGCGAGCGATTGTGACGCAGTTCCGGTAGGCCCTGCTGCTTCCTCCGATGCCTTAGATGACCGCGGAGGTAGCAGCAGTAGGGGATTCAGCATTATGAAGCTTCATCTGTGGTGGATAATGTGGGAGGGTGGGCTGTGGCACCCTAGCAGTACCAGCTGAACTCGGTCGAGTCCCTTGTTTGGCTGGGAGGAACTTAGAGAGTAGAGGTCCCCGTTTTTTTTGTTTTTGTTTCATTTGTTGATGTCGGCTACCCCCCAAAATTGGGGGAAGTGCCTTGGTATATGTATGTATGTATATATACATACACACAAATGTGTATATATATATATATATACTGTATATATATATATATATATATATATATATATATATATATATATATATATATATATATATATCCATATACAATATGTGTGTGTCTGTGTGTGTTGAGAGAATAGATGAAATAATTTTTAAAACCCATAAAATTATTTTCAGGAGATTAACCAAGGACCATGGAGTCCTTATCTTATATTCTATAATACACTTTATACTGGGATTTCTTGGAAAAATTTCTTCTCACTTGTTAAAGAATTACTAACTATATGAATAACATACGATGAATTATTTCATGCTCAATTACATAACATCAGATGGTCTTCCGATGATTTTTGTGAATGAAATAGAATTTGATATATCTTTAAAAGTTATTGAAATGTGAACACTGTTCCTCAATTAGAAATTTCAGATATATATGCATCTGAAACTTTGATATGACAATCAATATCGTTTAAGTGACTTCCCAGCATTATGACGTAATTATTAAGAATCTGGGGGTATGGCTGTCATTTAATCCAAGTCAGCAAAATCTGCATTAAAAGAATTGCAAGGTTTGCCTTTTATTATGGCACAAATACTACTTCTTCTTCTTCTTCTTCTTCTTCTTCTTATTATTATTATTATTATTATTACTAGCAAGGCTACAACCCTAGTTAGAATTCTTCTTCTTCTTCTTCTTCTTCTTCTTCTTATCAGCATCATCATCATCATCATCATCATTAGCAAGGCTACAACATTAGTTGGAAACGCAGGATCTTGTAAGCCCAATGGATCTAACAAGGAAAAATACCCCAGTGAGGAAAGGAGATGAAGAAATAAACTTCAAGAGAAGCAATGAATACTTGATATGTTTTAAAAACCGTAAAAATATTAACCCATTTCTTCCCAATTTTTTTTTTTCTTTGGATTTCAAATTTTTACACTAAATCTAGTTCATAAGGATCCAAAATCAGTAGAATACATAATTTTTTTCAGCTGCATTCATTGTACAATGAATAATGGAGTGTGACATATATGTCACGCTAGGCAGTAACGAGTACATTTGGGGGAAATATGAAAAATTCTGTTCTATTTTGAAAGGTTTATTGTTTGCTGTTATATAAGTGACATAACTAAATACAAAAGAAGTCTACTGTTTTCATACATGAACTACCGTAGTCTCAACCACCAAATGAATGGAATTTGAAAATTACAATAAAAAAACAAGCCAAAAGAAATAGTCATTGTATTAAATCTTGCACTTAGAATCAAAACAAAGATTAAATTTCCAGTTCAAAATGCTAACATAAAATAATCAACTTTTCATTGCAACTGATACATCATGTGGCACATCATTGAAGTCTATTTTGTGTGAAATGCTAAATTGCAAGACAAACACAGACCTACATCACACTTATTACACTGACTGGAAGGAGATTTGCTACACAGATTTCCAGCACATCTACGTCTTTTCTTGTTTGGGGTCTCTATCAGGTAGTGTTCTATTCCATCAAAACGAATGTCATCAAGAACTCTCTTATAACCTGTCTCCCCCTGGGAAGGTCTCCCAGGCCCTTTAGGAGGGATCCCATATCTCTTCAGATAGCTTTCAGCAATCTGTTCTTTGAAATCTAGCTGAGGTAAACATCCACCTGACTTTTTATGAAGAATCCAAGCATTTTGCACTGATACATCTAATAACCAGGTAAAAATACACCACCACCACTTCTTACCCCTAATAGATACTCTATAATTATTCACATTCTGGTCTTGACGGTCAGTTCCACCCATGTGGTTATTGTATTCTCGAATAACTAATGGGCAGTCAACTTCAATATTTTTTTTCTCTTTTTGAGAGTATCTTTTCACCTTACTAAGGGGTTCCCTTCCATGAGCAGTTGATGCAATGGTGACAACCGAATTATCCATCCATCTGCATAATGAAATGTTATTTGCCTTATCTATGATGAAGTCTGATGTTCCTCTTTTTTCTTTTTTCATCTCAGAAACTGCTTTCAAAGGGCATTTTTTTCAGCCTATTGTCTCTTATTGTTCCCGTAGCAGTATAGTTTTGCTCACTCAGGTGTTGGAGAAGAGGAAAAGAGGTAAAAAGGTTATCAAAGTAATAGCTGTAAGGGAGTTGTATTTCATCATCTGACAATGACTTTATATTTTTCAGAACAGTGGCTCCACATTTGCCAAACGCTTTCTCCTCATATGAATTACCTTCATATGTTTTACCTTGGTATAAGTCAAAGCTTACTAAATAGCCTGCATCAGTATTCAGGCACCAAACTTTATAACCAAAGCGTATTGGTTTGTTTCGAATACACTGC
Organism: Palaemon carinicauda; assembly: GCF_036898095.1. Classification (NCBI taxonomy): domain Eukaryota; kingdom Metazoa; phylum Arthropoda; class Malacostraca; order Decapoda; family Palaemonidae; genus Palaemon; species Palaemon carinicauda. The sequence goes on along the minus strand of NC_090725.1, from coordinate 92,255,978 downwards.
TTGCATCCATGGCGGCCAAAATATTCAACCATTGCCTCGTCATGAGATAGATGCTGCTCTGGTTGAAAATGAGACAAAAATCGAGTGGAAAGTAGCCTTATCAGGGGACGGAGTTTAGCATATTTATCTGAATCATCAAGATTAGTATTATCTGCTAAATGTATGAACTGCATTATTTTATCAAATCTGTTCCTTCTCATTGCAGAATAGACTGCCTCATTTCTAGTCACTGGAGAATTCTTCCAGTAAAGTCTCCGTGATGGAACTGGAACAATGCCAGATAAAAGTAATATGCCAAGGAAAACCTTTAGTTCTTTTTCATTTGTTGAGAAGGAAATTTCTCCCTTGTAACGAGCATAAAGAGCTGACTGTTCTATTATCAATCTGAAAACTTCCTCATCAAAAAACAATTCGAATAATTCACATGGTGATAAGTTCCGGTATTGACTGTAATTCGCCTCAGGAAAAATTGGTTTTGGTGAAGAAAATGTTGCCTTTCTAGTCCACTTTGGAGTTTTGAAGCAATAACTAGAGTCATCATAGTTCTCCAAGTCCTCTCCTAAATTTCCAAGCCGAACTCCATTTGGAAGAGCTGCTTCACCTGCAGCATCTAATTGTTTACCAGAGAGATTATCAATTAGACCACCTTGATCTTCATCAGCAGAATCTTCGTCAGTCAGACCATCATCAGCAGGCTCAATAAAAACATCTGCAGCAATATCTTCTTTCTCTAACTCTGCTAGTATTTCATTGACAGTCAGAGACCTGAAAAAATAAATAAAAACGTGTTATCTCTGGATTAAATTTAACAAAGTAACTTATTAATGAGTTAAAATAACTAAAAGTGTAGTAAAGTAAAGTAAAAGAAAGAAAATGAAGCCATAGAATGTTTTATATCACTAGAAAGATATTACTATCAGTTTACATACAGTAAAATAGAAAAAGGCATAAATGTCCCTGTATCATCCTAGCGTAACATATATGTCACAGAAAATATAAAATGCACTGCTGCCAATATTATAAATCTTAGATATTCATTATTAGCACAGACATTTCTCTATAGCCATATTTCAAGTATTTTATCAAAAAACAATACAATATATCTAATGAAAATGGCAAAATAATACTCACTTTTTGCCTGAACTCATTTTCACACCGGAGCAAAAACAGCACTTCTGCACAGAACGGTGTCACTCCCTTGAATGAACTTCTATTCCTGTAAAAACTTGTATGCAAGTAGATACATGTATTAGCTCTCACACACAGGACCTATTATGAAACAAGTTTCAACATGTAAACGTGTGGTGTAAGTTAACTGAACATATGTTCTACGTAACATATATGTCACGCTAGTACAAAATGGTTAACAAAATAGATCTTTCATATATATTGCCTGAACGTTTTTCGCTGCTTCTTCCTCCCGGACTTGATTGACCAGAGACCGCGAAATGTCCTGCGGTCGTAAAAGTTGACATTTTTATCAGTTGACACGCTCCCCACCCCCTGCTACTATGCAACAGAGATAATCTTCGAAACCTGTCTTGAAAACGTAAGAACTGTCACCCCATAACCTGTGATCAGTCTTATCGTAAACGTCCTAAAGACCTAGACCTTCATACTAAACGAATTCTTCAGGTGAGACCAGAGCCAACTGCAATGTAATCCTGGTGATCATTTTGTTCTGCTATTGTCAGTTGGTATAAGAAATTTCGATATAATATGTTGGCTTGGTTCTTCTTTTGGAACTATCATTGCTTTGCGTGAGTCTATTTATAGCATATTGCCTTATACTGTTATTAGAGGGCTTTGTCTAATTCTGCCATTCTGTTGGCCAAATTTTAGTAGTTGATTTAATGCTTTTCAAAGTTTTTTTTTTTTTTTTCAGTATTAATCTGCATCTTCGTTGTCTTGATGTTTATTATTATTATTATTATTATTATTATTATTATTATTATTATTATTATTATTATTATTATTATTACCACCTACTATAATTAATTCCTTTTCTACCACTAGTCAACGTTACCATAACTGATACTCTGGAGTTATCACTCTCATACTTCAACATAATTAGAATGACTAGCCTTAATCTATATCTGAGTTTTCATTCAATATGAACACAGGAAAACAGACGGAAATACAAATACTAGCTTTGGTTGATATATCTAATGGGAAAATGAAAAGTATTTATATTCTTCCTCATAAATCCTTAAATGCTACAAAGATGTGGAAAACGGAAATAAGATATCTAAAAAAGGATTTTATATATATTTTTTCAGTTCCTTGTTCATTACAGATATGTTCTGAATAATGAGATGAATAAAATAGGTGAATGAAATATAAAGGAAAGAATAAAGTCGATTTCCCCGTTTTTCGTAATGGATTTTCTCCCTCTTTAAAAATAAAGTCTTAAGTAGAACTCTGGTGAGTGTAAGGATGACGATTTGGACTCTTATCTTATCGGTTATATATCCGATTTATACTTCCATAGTTATTTAATATATGTATCATATAATGTAGGAGTATTCATGTACTACATAGATGGGTTATAATTACCGTGCGCTTGCCTACACTGTTAAAAAAAAAAAAAATTAATCGGAAATTCTCCGTCAATATACTGTTCTCAGCCGTATTTCAGAAAAACTACAGGCGACCGTAATTTTACCTTATTTTGTTATTATCTTTTATGGGTTGGTGACCGTAATAGCACTCCTTGCCGTCAACATATCTGTTTTTAAAACGATAAATGCCTGGCAACATTTATTTCTTCTTTTTTTTTTTACGACAAATTTTAAGTGTACCTTCGATTAGTATGCGAAGTGAGAAATATCGAGATCTACGATTTTATTCAATGTTCGGAAATGATATTACATTTTCAATTTCTTCTTCGTATTTTCATCCAGATATAATTGTTTTCCTCCCAAACACAAGGCCCAATTCCAAAAACACAGCATAACTATTATCGTCACACAGTTAATATATTAATCGTGTATATCTGCCTAAAAGTTCTTACTATTTTAAAACCTTGTCTGCAAGTGAAATTCTGAAATTACTTACTGCAGAATTTATATAAATTCTTGTTTTCTTATCCCAATATTTCCATTTAATAGATCCAAGCACTGATAAAAAGAAAAGCGTTTGTTAAAAAATGGCAGAGTCAAGGGATAGTGACATTGCCCTATCGAGCAGGATAATGCCCTAGAGACTGACCATATATATATGTGATCAGTGCCCAAACTCCCTCTCCACCCAAGCTAGGACCAAAGAGGGTCAGGTAATGGCGGCTGATGACTTAGCAGATAGACCTATAGCTCACAAGAATGGTGAGGTTGCAGCGACCAAAGAGACTAACGAGTTTGATCGGGACTCTCACCCCAGTTTGGCGTTCACCAGTCAGGGACGTTATCACATCGGCCACCACAACCCTTAAACGGAAACACAAAATAAGGAATGCCAAATCCTTTCCACCTCCGTTTTGTCTCAGCTGAAACGAGTTGAGTCTTGAGATTTGAGGAGGGTGGGTGAGCCCTCGAAATTCGTTAATTGATTAATTAGGAACGTGAAAGGAGGGAAAGCAGAGACCATTATTGTTTGTTTCCTTGTAGAGCCTAGACATAAATCTCTCTCTCTCTCTCTCTCTCTCTCTCTCTCTCTCTCTCAAAGTTAATTACTCTATCCATCGTCCCCATCATCATTCTTCCATCTCTCAAGTTCGTTCCCATTAATTAGAGTAGATGAAACGTTGGTAATCTAAGTGCTTAATGAGACACTGTAAATTCGTGCTTAAGTCACATAACTATATGATAATAGCTTAAGCTCCCGCTCGGAGGAAAACTCTTTTAATTGTTTAATGGAGTTTTGTTGTCCTCATCGAGTGTTCGAATGTTGAATGGGCTTAAGCATCTTCTAGCTCAAGCTTGCCCAGATGGTCCTCTTTCTCTCTTGACCTTACACGATATATTGTTGCATAGTTCATTACGCATATTATTGTATTACTCTCTTTATGTTTCAAAGGGCTTGGAACTATCAGGATTAATATTTCAATTATCTTTATATATGTATATATACAGTATGTATGTATATATATATATATATATATATATATATATATATATATATATATATATGTGTGTGTGTGTGTGTTAGTAAGTATATTCTCTCTCTCTCTCTCTCTCTCTCCCTATATATATATATATATATATATATATATATATATATATATATATATATATATATATATATATATATATATATATAAATGGATTTTGTAATGCGCAGAACAGTCGTAGGTAGAAGGATTGGACTGGATTGGTGATAGGAATTTAGAAGACCTAAAGTATGCTGATGATGCTGTCCTTGTCAGCAGAACACCACAGGATTTGCAATGCTTGCTCACCAGAATGCATGAAGTATCACACGAGGTTGGGCTGAAGATAAATAGAAGAAAGGCAGAGATGATGAGAATGAAGTATGCAATGGAAGATGAAATATCATTGGAAGGAGAAAGGATTAATGAGGTAGAATCATTTAAGTATTTAGGAACTCTGATCTGAAATTACATATAAAAATCAGACTGTATACAGTATCAGTTTAGTGAGATCGGTGGTACTCTATGGACATGAGTCATGGTATGACAATGAAACAATCTCCAATAGTCCGTGAGCCAGCACCCTGATTTTGACCAATCGGTACCATCTGGGGGCACCAAATATTTTTGGCATTTTCTGATAGATATATGTATCTGCAACACAATGCAGCATGATGGACATGTGTGACTCACAGTTTAAGGTCAATAGAGCCGTTGATTTGTGGGTGGGGTCTAAACATAAAAACGTCATATTTCCGACCGCAATAACAGACAACTTTATTCTTTTGCAACAAAATACTCATGGGAATTTATTCAGATCCACAAACCTGGAAGCTTTATGTTTAAATTGCATCTTATAAGTTGTTACATATGCATTGGAACCTTTTTAGATTGTCCATTACAGTATTTGATAACAAAAATGACAACAATAACGCATTATATGACAATTAAAATAAATTGGAAACATCATACATAATCAACATTAATTAAATTTTCCAGATACCTGTATAAGCCTGTACAACAATGCTACCATTTATGCAAAATCAGTCCATACCCAGCCGTGTATGACTACATTGTATTATACATAAAAGGAAACCTTAAATGTTTATTGGGTTTCAATGTCGCTGTCACTATCTGATCCACCTTGCATATCACCAACATCGTCATCCTTCATGTTTTCGCAATCCTGCAGGATGCAGGCCTGAGTACAGGGCAGTCCATTCACGATACACTAGCAGGATGGCAGCTTGCATGACTTCTTGCATTTGCAGGAGAGGAACTCCAGGACTACATTCGGAGCTGGTGCTCCTGTCATCCAATTTATCTGCAGTTCTCCATCGTCACCCAACGACCAGCCTTTGCACTCCAGTGGGCTTGGCACTTTTGGATCTGCCTTCAGTGCACGATACCAGATGGCAGCCTGATAGTTGGCCCTCGCAGCATGTGCAGACTCTACATGTCCGTCCTTCACCCTGAACGGTTCATAGCGCATCTCGTTAACATTCACAAGTTTCTTTGCATCGCAAAATCCTGCACGTTTTGAAGATCCAGGTCCTGTGGTTTCATGACTGGTGGACCTACTCTACTGCCAGCATTGTACTCTGGAATACCTATTGGAATTGGAGTTACACTTCGCCTTTTCTTGGTCAAAAGCTTAGGCACAGTTTCTGGGGGTTTTGCTGTGTGAACCTGTGGCTGTATGATGATCCCATTCACTCTATGTGATGTGCCACCACCACTCAAAGTTTCTTCAAGCATATCAATGTTGTCGAAAGCAAGTGAAGTAGGAATATGAGGATGAAAAGATGATGGGAGGACTATGCATTTGTCTGCTTCTTTCCTTTGCTTTTGAAAACAGAGTGCAGTATCTGTCTCTTCCAGCTTCGAATAGGAAATTCCATGACCAAGGCGATTGAGCATCTTGATAAGTTCAACATTTCCTGTGAATGATTTTACACCCCAAGGCAGCAATATGTGTTTGGCAGGAACGACATTCCCTCTGCTGACAGCATAAATACAATCCTGGCCTATCGAATGGACAACACATTCCATTTTCATAGTTAATTCTTTTGTCTCACCATGAAGCAGAATCTTTAGAAATATCTCTAGAGATTTTGGTAGTTCTGTATAATCAGAATTCAGTTCAGCAGGATATGGAGGCCAAGGCTTTGGTTTGATCTTCTTAATCTGCCCTCTCAAGTGGTTTGCAGAAAGTTTGATAATGTTGTCAATATTTTCGGAGTATTTTATTTCAAGTATTTGTTCTTCAGCCTTCACCATGGCTACCTCTACTTGGTCTAAGGGAAGATTATCTGGATATACCAGAAGTTTTCCTTTGTCATCATGGACGAAATGAAGCGACTCCTTGAATTCACATTCTAGTTTCCGACGAAGGAGTTTCTTAGTATGAGGTTTTACATCATTGATGCCACATGTCTGTATATAGCGGACTAACTTTACAGTAAGCTCTGTCATTCTTAGGACTGTTGGTTTTGGAAATAATATGTCTCTCACATACTGGAATAGTAGACCGTAAGACTGCTGTTCGGCTGCTTGATAAGCTTCATCAACTTTGTCAGAAGCCACTGGTGTTTTCTCTTTCTCTCCCGGGCGTACTTACGATAACATGATTTATGGCAATGGGCCTCGGCAGCAACCAAATCTCTGGCTGTGATTGCCAATATTCTATGGTCCAGTTTGTTCTGAGCCACACTCCGAATTGTTTCATCTGACCTGAGTTCCCTGGATTGGAATAGTCTCTCTGGTGTTTGAACCAGGCATATATTTGCTTTCTTTCTCACAGAAGATGCAGATATGGCCTAGGACACGAGATGATGTTGCTGGACAACGGGAGGATCTCATTTCGTTTGAACATTGTGGCTCAGAGTCGGGTTCTTTCTTCAACTGCTGAAGTGTTTTCTTGTGTGTGAACTTAGACCTACAGTCTCTATGGTAGAACAGCTTTTCACCATGCTCATGTTTTTCGAGAGTTAAGATAGGATCAAAATTCCTTATTCTGACTGCGTCGACTAACGTACAAATAGACTGGTCATCTCTGGCCTTTGTCAAATATGTTTCAGAAGTTTGTTTGGAACAAATAATGCAAGTCCTCTCTATTGATGAAAGCACTTTCTGTCTTTTTGCTGGTGATTCCATTGAGCATCTTCTTACAGTCACACTATCATCTGAAAAAATATAAATAGATGTAGAAGAACGTTCTGTGAAGTAGTATAGTCGTTGAGAAGAAACAAATGCTTTTCTTAGACTACATATGAACTGTACATATTAACATGTAATTAATAAATTATCAATTAAATGTATTTCATCCATTCATGTAAGAATATCAAACACAAATAACACATTTTCTAATGAAATAATCTTTTTATTCAGCACCCACAAGCAGTTGTGTGTTGGAACATTTAGTGATAAAATCGTATTTTTTTTTTTTTTTTCCATAAAAAGTTATAACTGTCATAAAAATCTTAAGCTGATTGGAAAGTCCATCATGCATTTTTGTTAACGGTATGGGGTGGCAATCAATAAAAAATAAGTTTCGTTTGGTGCTCCCAGATGGTACCGACTTCTCATCTGGCTCATGAACTACAATAGATTTAGTAGATTTGAGAACAAAGCCCTCAGAAGGATATTGGGAGTTGAATGGCAGGAGAGCATTAGAAATGAAACTATAAGAAAGATTACTCGAGTGCCTTATGTGGATGAGATCATGATGAGGGGTAGAGAGAGATTAGTTCACCAAACGTTCATCTGGGCTCCACAAGGCACTAGAAGAGTTGGAAGACCCAGACCTACATGGCTGAGTACTATGAAGCGGGAAGTAGAAGATGATGAATGGAGAAGTATTGAATTAAAAGCAAGATAGAGACGACTGGCGAAATCTAACCGAGGCCCTTTGTATGTATAATCATCATCATCAAGTCTACGACAGGTCAAAGGCCTCAGACATGTCCTTCCACTCCCGTCTGCTTATGGTCTTTCTATGCTACTCTGTACCCGCAAATTAAACCATCGTCTTCTCTTCTTTCACCCGCTTATATTGCAATTTCTTGCGACCCATTATTTGTTATTCCAATTACATGTCCTTCGAATATCCATTTCTTATTTTTACAGGGTGTTAGAATATCCTTTACTTTAGTTTGCTGTAGTATCCATGATTTTTCTGTTTCTTAGTGTTATTCTCATCATTATGCTTTCCATAGCATAATGTGTCTCAGCCCACACCATCCATACCAGGTGCTTTCCTGCTTTCGTTTCATCTGGTGCTCTCTTCACTTCCTCTCTTGTGATCTCTCTTATTCTACCTTCTCATCCCTGGGACCTCAACACCTGCAACAGCAGTTATATCTGCCTCCATATTATCCTCAACTTTCAGCAACCTTTCAAAATATTTTGTCCACCTTTTTCTCGCCTCATCTCCTCTCAACAAACTCGCCTTTTCATCTTTCACTGTCTCTTCACTCCTCGATCCACCTTTCATTACTCTTTTCACTTCTTTCCAAAACTACTTCATCTCTTCATGCGAACCACCGAATCCTAGTCAGCTACTACCTTCCTTCCGTTTTACTTCCAAATTTTTTCTCTATGTCTTTCACAGTGTTTATACAGTATATAAAAACATGAAAGGAAGATTTTATGCAATTTGGAGTCTCTCTTTTTTTTGAAAGGCTATGCAAAGTTAACGCAGTGGAAGATTCCTACAATAAGGATTTCTCTGCTTTTCCCATGTTAGATTAGGAATTTGGCCGTATCCATTGCCTTGATTTTACCTTGTGTCACACAGATACCTATCTATCTATCTATCTATCTATCTATCTGTACGTATCTGTATGTATGTATATGTATGTATATACATGTTTACACACATACATACATACATGTATATATATATATATATATATATATATATATATATATATATATATATATGTGTGTGTGTGTGTGTGTATGTGCGTGTGTGTGTAAATATACACATTTGTATTATCCTCGTAGCCAAGTAGATGTAACCTCGACTATCCATTGAGATATGAGAGTTCCAATCCTTTGAGGGGAATTTGGTGTACCGCTTGTGCCCTAAGAAGGGAATGAGAGATTGAAGGATATTTCACTGAAGTGAGTGCTATTCTAGTAAGAGAAAGGCACTGACCTAACAATCTCATCTCTAAAAAGCATTGCTGAGACCAAAATAATTTTCAGCCTCTGGGCCTATTTCACGTAAAGAGGCCGAGATACTAAAAAATCTACATCTAAACGTTTTCCTGTAACAGGAGATGGTTCCAGATACAGAACAAAAGAACGATTGGTGTTGCAATTACACTTCAACAATGATTCTTTTGTAATCCACCTGTGACACCGCCATTGTTCTATATTGCTGGTTTTCATTTAACATTGTAACCTTAATCACGACTTTTACTTTCTTCTATTTCAAATATTTTCAAATTTTTCATCAACAGTTAATGCAGTTTCTCTATCCAGTTGTTTCTTATCTGGGTGACTCCCCCAACCACATTCCACTCACTACTCGATTTATCCCACAGCATTGCATTTATATGTAATGCCTTTTATCTCCCTTCTCGTATCACCCTATCCATAAAGATATTAACCACCTAAGAGGCATAGTGAATCCTTGCAATAGATAACACACATGTTTGTGTATAGATGAGTTTACCATTCTGCATGTTGCAGGGAAGGTATAGCCATGTACTTCTCTTTCGTCATTCTTCGTAAATCACTGAAATCCTGCTTTGATTGCAAAGACGTGGTTACCATAGATATAAGGTAGGGACAAGAACCATCTTGTATTTTTGTGCTGGCTGATAATGTAAATATATTACCCTACGAGTACTCACCTTACAAGCAAACCATTTGAAGAAGATTGATGTTGAGATCAGGGTTTATGATAAAGAAAAGAAAACATTTGTCGAAAGGTTAGAGAGTGTTTTTTTTTTTTTTTTTTTTTTTATAAATAAACATTTTTCTTTTCCTAATGATAGGATGGAAAATCTCTCCTCTCTGTGCAACAAAGTTTTGAAATACAGTAAAAGCCTAGGCTAAAAGCTATCTACTTTTTTTTTATTAAAAAAAATCTAATCCATAAACTGATTTGTATAACTATTTCTATGTTTTGTGACTTGTTAGTATTTCTGGGTTTGATATTATTTGGAGGTTGATAATATAGAAATGGAGTTCTTTCTCTTTCTTTTGCCCCGCAAATTAATTTCTGTTAAGATAATTGTGACAAAGATATCTATTTAATAATTTTTCCAACAACAACATTTAAACATAAGGTATGCTTGGTATACAGCGACTGATTTTTTTTTCAGTGATCGGTTAATAATGTATTTAACTAAAATGTCTGTTTGCTGCAACTTTACTTGGAACTCAAACAAACTGAAAATCTGTTCTGTGGTAGGAGAGTAAGAAAACTACCGCCGTTCGTCCTGCCTGTCGTAGAAAGCGACTAAAAGAACAGCTGCTGCCTTGCAATCCTACTTTTTAGCAATTGGCTTGGCCTACTGCCATTAACAGTGGAAACTGCTGCCTTGCAGTTGGACTGTTTAGTCAAAGGTTGATGATAGCAAGGGCATGCGATCGGGAAAATCCTGTACCAAATTATAAACCATGCCTGGTACTATTATTGGGCTCATAAAACAACCGACCTTTTAATTATAGGGATAACGGTGGAAAGCAAAAGACAAACTGAAAATAGTACAGCTCACACAATTTATAGATATGAATAATCTTATTTGGAGTATAATGAGTGATAAACAAAACAAAACAGGACACTGATTCTGTTTAAAAGTATTTTTCCAGTTTTAAAAGAAAATATAGATTTTTTTTCCCCAGAAAATGCGTAAAGCAGAGAAATTGTAACGGGGTAGATCCCTTTCTCATCTTTATATAAGAATGTGCTCAAGGGTGAGAGGGGTAGTCATACCCTGGTGAGAGAGGGTGCCCGGGGAGGTACACTCGGAAACCACACTATCCCACAAAATATCCGAACTAGCGGGCTGTAGTTAGCGGAGGGGGAGGGGGTGGGAAGGTTTGAATCTGTGTGCGCGCGTATGCGTTTGTTTAAACATTTAAATATTTATATGTAGTTTTGACGGTTTGGGTACACTGGTGTAGGAGTAAGATATAATGCTCAATTCAAAGATTTTTTGTTATCTTTCGGTACGAAGACTAACATGTTTTTTTTCGTTTTGCCGTCTTACATTGTCCTAATGTAAAATTTATCTAGTATATAAAACTTCGTACCCAGAATTTCTGATCTTTTACAGGTCATTCATAGTCTTAACATGGGTCCGTTCTGTATGAGATGTATAATTTCATTCGCAAATGTTTCTTATTTCTTGTTCAAATGTCCATTATTTCAAACCGAACAACTCTATTCCAGCTTCCAGGATGGAGACATTTGGATATATATTGAGCCTTATGATGGAGAAGACAAGGTTGTTAGAATTAACTGCATACCAAGTAATATGTGCAGGATGGGGCAGTCTGGAAAGGTCTGCCCCGAAGAATGTTCAAATTTATTGAAAATCTTATACAACATGCGCAAAGAACTAGCTGAATGATGGTGCCACTGATTAATATATTGATCAGGAATAAGGAATTTAACAGACTGCAAGTTTTATCTTATCAATAATCTAAAATGAGAGTCAGCAGCTGAAAATCAGACAGGAGAACAATACTCAAAACATGACTGAATTAAATGAGTAGCACATTTTCTCAGGATTTATTGATCACCTATAATCTTAAAAAATTTTCTTGATATGTCAGTTTCTCTTAGATTGAAGAGGAAACGCACAGGTTGAACACAAACTGAAAATCTGCATGTGGTAGGAGTGTGAGAATGCTACCACCGTACGTCATGCGTGTCGTAGAAAGCGATTAAAAGAACAGCTGTTGCCTTGCAGTCGTACTTTTTAGTAAATGGCAAGCCCTATTGCCGATATGTTTGGAATCTCACCTAGAATGTTAAATGAATAGCTCACAATTAAGGAGACATTACCACTGGAAATATGTGGATGTTGAGGAGCCGCTGTCCTTGAAGTCATGCACCAGCTTTAGGTAGATCTGTACCGAGGAAGTCTGCAACCATAGGTCTACAGTCAGAGGATAGGATTGTTGTAAAGAAATAGCATGGTCAGCATATCCAAACTTGTTTCAAGACCAACGATTATCATGCACATATCAGAAAAGTAATAGGCCCAGATTCTACCCTGTAGAACACCATGTATTACATTCAAATAGCCATCATTATACCCATCAATAACTAATCTTTACAGTTTTACACACACACACACACACACACACACATATATATATATATATATATATATATATATATATATATATATATATATATATATATATATATATATATATATATATTTGAATGGGGATTTCTTTACATAGTGAAAGGGTTTGCAAATCGCCATGATCAGCAGAGGTTGATTTGCTAGTAACGATCAGACGAAAATCTCCCTCCATTGGCCAGCGTGGTGATGGAACTAGCTAAACACAGACATAAATTGACATGTCTGAAACTTTTGTCCTGCAGAGGACTGGAGGCGGCTGCATTTATTTTTGTTTTTGTTGTGTGTATATATATATATATATATATATATATATATATATATATATATATATATATATATATATATATATATATATATATATGTGTGTGTGTGTGTGTGTGTGTGTGTGTGTGCGTGCGTGTTCATTGAGAGAGAGAGAGAGAGAGAGAGAGAGAGAGAGAGAGAGAGAGAGAGAGAGAGAGAGAGAGAATCATGTTGATTATATGTATAAATCTATAATTTAGCATTGTTTTCTTCTCTTAGCCACATTTCACTATCTATGTATTTGCGCATGCGTATACAGATAAGACCCCAATAAAATTTCTCCTCCTCCTTTGCAAAGTTGATTAGCATTGCAAATAAAGGAATGTATGGTGTTCAGCAGAGTCTGTATCAGCTTCTGGAACTGTTCATGATAGTGTGTCGGACGCTGATCAGTAATATGTATGAGACGTACAACATGGAAGACTGGAAGCTCGTTTTCGTGTACCTTGCTTCTTTATATCAGTGATAGACTTGGTAATCACGCGGCCAAAATTCATGAGGGAACTCCAACACCTCAGGGGTATGAAGCGAAGAATTCCCATATTATTTTCTTGTGCGAGAAGGTGGTTTTCTCTTTTTTCTTTGACTTAGTTTTATTATGGGTTTGTAGGTTTAATGTTTTACAATATTTGTTAAGTTTGGAAAAAGCATTATGAGAAAACTTACATTGATGCTTAAAGTGCTGGGAACGTGACATGTTGGGAATTATTGAAGTTGCGTAATGTCTATATCTTACGTTGTCTGTCATTTCTCATAGCTATCCTGTCAGATTGATGCTAATAATGAAGGAAAACTGCCATTTGACCAAATTTTTTTCTTTCCAGTGGTGAAAAATTCAGTCTTTCATTCCATTCATTGTAAGCTACAGCTTTTTGCTCAAATTCAAAACTCTACATGTACCTTGTATTTTAGAAGCTATATCTATTAGGATAAATTCTGATGCGTGGGGAAACTTTGCATTTACTATAGTAAATAATCGTACGGACCGCTATTTTCAAATAATAAAACGTGAAAATTTTTTAGCTTATGGTTAAATTCTCTTATTTTATCCGGTATTTTTTCATCTACACAGAATTTAAAGTATTGCTTAGATTTATCTCGAACTGTTTAGTTGGAAGGTAGAGTTTTCAACATCATCATCATCCTCTCCTCCTGTACCTATTGACGCAAGATCTAATAAATTTACACATTTAAGAGAAGCTCCATAGTAATGCAGGACTCTCCACAAAATTGGCCGGTGCAGACTATCAAAGGCTTTTTCATTATCCACAAATGCCATCAAAAGTGGATTTCTATATTCTACACATTGTTGTACAACATGTCTTAAAATGAAAATTTGGTAAGTATATCTACATTTTCTAAATCCTTTTTGGTCATATCTCAGCTTTTCATCAATCTCTGTCTCTATATCTTTTAAGAATGGGGGTAGAGTTTTATTGAAGACAATGGTCTCCCACAGTAAAGTTCCTCATAATTTGCTAATTACTCAGAATCTTATTTTCACGTACGAGAATTTGGACGGGCAAACCATTTAAGGGCTTTTAGTAGTCTTTGACTTCGGAGTATACGATAGAACTTACTTATTATATTTTTATATAGTTTTAATCGATACAAGTATTATATCTGATCATTTGAGGGCGTATGAAAAGTCCCAACATTTACTGGCAGTTTTGTTTATTTTACCCTTTAACTTAAGTAGGCTACCTCTTCCCATATTTCCGAATCCAAAGCATACGAAGTTGTGTTGACTTGTAGATAATGCTGTAACCATTACCAGTAAAAGGAACTGATGTGATATCAAATTAGATATTTAAAAGTCAGTGTTACTCCTTCAGCAACATTAGGTGTTTCGTGCTCCTTCTGTCATATTTTTTTAGAAACTACCTAGCCTTGATGGAGAGTGTCTGCAGCGAGAAGGAAATTATCTATTGTTTGGACCAAGATGTCATCGCCTTAATCAGTGGAGTCAGCATTTTTGAGAAACCAAGCCTCGAGGGATATTCCTGTTTATGAAAAATGTCATCACAGGTCGGCATGAGCTGCACTCTGTATGGTTTAACACGAAGGTCCCGATTGTTTCAGAAATTTGGTCCAGAAGCTTCTATGGCATAACTGAAGTGGACGTTTTTAAGGAAACCAATGAGGACACAGAATTATAAAACATACTGATTATGTGAAAATGACTGCTCTCCAATGTAAATAGCTCCGCCCATACATAGGTATATAAACTTTATGAAGAGACTGTCCAGAGGAGATAAGACAAGATGAATTATGTCTGAACCAGATGGCGGGCCACGTCCGGATGAGACAAGTACAAGAGAAGACCAGAAGTCTGACAAAACCAGTTTCCGACCCTCCCTTCAGATGACAAATGCCTACCTTCAAAATCCTTTTTCGGCTGAGAAGAAGAGATGAATTAAAAAAACCAGCCCTTCGTGCTTGTGATGAGAAGTAGCCAACAGTGCCTGCAGCCTGACCTTAATTCTACACTATCATGGAATTATTGGAGAGGACTGCTCATGCCCAATCTTGATGTCACCCCTTCTGTGAATCAGAAGTCATCATGCCAGTTTCACCTGAACTTCAGCCGCCCTTCTACTACGTTCTTAAGCCTGCATCCCCCATACCAGTATCATCTCAGCAGCTGCAGAAAACTATACATTCCATAAAAGTATTGCACTACCTTCCTGACTGTTCTCCTTATCTATTAATATTTTAAATGATTTGGTTTGTAAGTTAAAGTAACTGAAGAAAGAATACTGATTTTCTTGATAAATCACTTTGTTCATATACATTTGTTTTTGTGCGAGTTTCTTTTTATATTAATTTTCCATACAGCATTTCAATTGTTGTTGGACTATTTTGGTTTAGAGATTAAAAGAACCTGTAAATATTTTAATATCGTAACAATTGGGAAGGTGATTTTTTCTCTTGGTTTTTTTATTGTGGAGTCAAGATTTCCTTTGAGAGGTAAGAGGAAGTTATAGAATTTAAGAACTTGGCATACATGCTACGTGTTCCACACCTGAAAACTCGCTGTATAATAGCATGCACTTTTGCGCTTCTTCCTATCAAGGGCCATCCTTTCCAATACATTTATCACATATGACCAACCATTCCTAGGCCGTTTTCTCCGCATGCATACTATATTTAGCGCAACTAGAAATGGCCGATAGGGGAGGGCACCTTATTTTAAATGGATTCCCCCACTTATGCCTTATCTCCACAGCTCACTGGTTTGCCCTCTTTCTCCATCCCTGCTCCACCTCCTTACCCACTATCTCTGTCTCTCTTTTTCTCTTTGTTTCGATGTAAATTCAAGGTGTTTTTAGTATAATGGTTTCCCACATCCTAGACATGACAAATGTTTAGGATGCCAGACATTGCCTCTAGACACACACACATACATACATACATCCACACTCTCGTACTTGACCGTTCTACTGCTTCAAGCCCATATGGCAACCTTCATAGCCAAGTGAACGTTCTTTTTGGAAGAAAAATAAAGTAAAGAGAGATAGAGATAAAAATTATTTTTTGAATACACCAATCTATATAGACAGACAGTCAGACAGACAGACATACAGTTAGACAGACAGACAGTCAGTCAGTCACTCAGTCAGTCAGTCAGTCAGTCAGTAGGGGGAATGGGTTGGAGGACAGGCCAGTGATCTGTAGTGACATGGCATCAGTGGGGGAATCCGTTTAAAACCAGGCGCACTGCCTTGTCGGCCCTTAATCGCTGTGTTGAGTATAGTATTTATGAAAATTATCCTCTTTGCACTAACATTTTTCCCATACTACGTGTATTAGACAAACATATTTTAACAGCTTTAGCTCTAATACGATATATAAGGGTGACTTGAACCCCCACACTTGCAGAAAACCGTTGATAATCGAAGTAGTAGGTGGGTCTGTCTTTGTTCATGTACAGTTTACCAATGTTGTTTAAACACGGGATTGATTGATTGATTTAAAGTTTTCAGGCATCCTGACATCTGAGGTAATAGATCTCTTTTTAGAATAAAAGGCGTCAGTGCACTCATGCTAGCTGCACACTTTAAAATTGATATTGATACGATGTCATCAACAATAACCTACTCAGGTACATGTATATTCAAGGGTTATCATGTTAGAAAGATAATTGTTATGTATCCAGGCGTACATATTTAGAAACATGGCGGCACAGATTGACATTTGGGAATAGAATAATGTAAAGAATATGATCGATTAAGAGGGAGCACAAGACTCAGAAAATAGTAGGAAGGTAACAAAAAAAAAAAAACATTATTAATGTGTATTAACAAAAAATCTTATGAAAAAAATTTGAAAAATAATTATTACAAAATGGAGATTATCCGTTGAAGAAACGTTCATAAGAACGAAATGGAAACGAAGAAAGGAGGAATGGAACAGAGAGAGAGAGAGAGAGAGAGAGAGAGAGAGAGAGAGAGAGAGAGAGAGAGAGAGAGAGAGAGAGAGAGAGAGAGAAATGCATTTGCGGCTTCTTTAGAAGTCTTTCCATATTTATTTACTGAGAGGAAAACAGCCAAATATAGGAAAGGATTGAAACCACAGGAAGCCATCTGGGTGATGAGCGCGATGATTTAATGGTCCCGATAAAGGAAAAAAAAAGTTAAAGGAAACGACTGCTGGAATTTATAGGATGGCAAACTGGGTTCCAATGGCCTCTGGGATCCCATTCATCCAGCGCATAAGGGATCCGACTGGTTGGGCTTATGATGTTACTATAATGAAGATTCTCTCCCTCCTTCAATAGAGGCCATGGCATTTTTCATTTCGTTTATTGCGTTGCCCAAGAATCATACATTTAAGGGGTCTCATTTTTTTTCTTCTTCGCTTAGGTGTAAGATAAATGACTGGATTTCATTTCTACTTATTTTATTATTTCATTATTTGTGTTATGTTTTGTTCTCGTGGAACAATAAAGAACGCGTATGACTTCTGGAAGCAGTGATAGCATTTGCAATCATTTGATTATATTTTGAGGTGTTTTGCTGCTGATTGTACTAGATTACTTCATATAAAATTAACTAAATCGATCTTTATCCTGTGTTTTTCTTGTTAGTATATTGATAACCGTCTTTTTGTTATTGTCTTCTCATGTATGTTATGTGAAATAGAGGTAATTGGGGAATTTGAGGTTTTAAACTCTTAATGTTAAGTGGTGGATGCATTTTGTAGTTACTCATCGGTAAGGTTCTGTGATATCAAGAAAGATTTTGGGCTAACCCTTTCCTAAGACTCGAATCTTTATCATCCCATTTTCTTTCTCGTATTTACAGTTATTAAAACAAGAATATAAGAAGATGGAAACTTAAGTAGTTTGCACATTATTTAGAAAATAATTATTACATATCTATACAACATTGACGTGAAACAACTTAACTTACACATTGTCGATAGATGTTATTGGTTTTTTGATTAGGCGATAAAAAAGTGTGTTTTGGAGGGAATATTCCTGGTTTTCATTCTTCTTCTTCTTCTTCTTCTTCTTCTTCTTCTTCTTCTTCTTCTTTAGGCTAGAACCCTAGTTGGTAAAGCAAGATACTACAAATCCGGGATTCCAACAGGGAAAATAGCACAGTGAAGAAAGTAAATAAGAAAATAGAATGGTGTGCCTGAGTATACCCCCAAGCTGGAAACCTCTTAACTATCTGCGGTATATCATCTTTGCTTGATTTGAATTTCATATGTAAGGAGATGCTATCAAAAGGTACGAGAGAACTAATAAATGTCTATATATTTGCATTTCAAAACGCAAAGCAAGAATTTTTTTTTTTTTCATAAAATGGATTTGTTATCAGAGATGGTGCTATTTTATTGACGTGGTTTATTCACGTTTAACATATGTTATTTTTACGTGTGTACATGTATACACGTTTATACACAAACGTTACATACAAATACATACTTGCATATATACATATTCATATAATTATGTGTATGATTATTCACACACAAACCTATATATATATATATATATATATATATATATATATATATATATATATATATATATATATTGCTTCAATAAGCTTAACGCAAATGTGTATATTGTGTACAACCAGGTATTTGTGATGCATTTCTTATGGAAATACGTGGAAGAAAGACGTCGTAAATCTGTAAACATGGTTGAATGCACATTTGTAGTTATTGGGTTAGTAAATTTAGAGTTTTAATGTGCCACGACAAACCAGTTAGAAGATAATTCTATTTTAATAGAAGTCACAGCTCATAAGTATTTTACAGTCTTCGGGATTCCGTTTATCAACCTTCAAAAAAAAAAAAAAAAAAAAAAATAAATAATGGAGTTAGGATAAAAAAAAAAAAAATAATTGTAAGTAAATCATATGTCAAATTAGAATTGCACATCGAATCATTGTGCCGATGTAGTTACTTCAACCGAAACCGCTGGTTTTCTCTGGTATTAATTATGTCTGTTCAACCTATATTTGCTTGCCCTATATAATGATCGCAGAACACTAATTGCCTTGAGGAAAAGAAAAGTTGCTTATTAGAGAGAGAGAGAGAGAGAGAGAGAGAGAGAGAGAGAGAGAGAGAGAGAGAGAGAGAGAGAGAGAGAGAGATAGTATGCAACACATCAATCCGGTATCCATGATTATGGATGTCGTGTGTCTTATGAGATACGTCCATCCGTCAGACGACGAATACATAATCTATGGGAACGTGTACATGCGAGAAGGGACTTGATGATGATGAAAGAGAGCCTTTGATGAAGGCGGATATTATTGCGTGGGTTTAGAATTATAGAGCCCACACTGGTAATGTGGTCTAATGATTCGCCACAATCCGGACCCCTTACACTTTCCGAGCTTGTCGCTCTTGCTAATTTAGGATTTATGATCTCCTGCGATGGTAAAGGAATTACCTTCACCACCCAGAAACTGCGATTAATTAAACCTTGCTTCATTTAATGGAAGATATCTTAATGTATGACTTTGCGGCCTTGAATATGATGTTAGGTCTAGGTTTACCATGTTTCTCTTTTCTTCTTTCATCGTAGATACTTGTTGCCTTTTTTTTAATGAATTATCCAGTGGAAATGCTTTAAACTCTCTTTCTGTAATCCATTTTGTGTATATTTTATATTTCGTATTAGTGATGAGAAGGAAAGTCGTTTAACTTTTCCTTACCGTTTTCATTTTATCATGCCGTAATTTTTTTCATAATGTCTGTCAATCAGCACTTTCTTCTATATGTTAATTAGTTTTCTTATCGATTTACCATCTCCCTAAATTAAAATAATTCATTTGTTACTCATTAATTTTAATCAACCGTTAATTCTATACTGTTTAAAACTCCGGATTGTTTGCTTATTTTTTTCATTACCAACTTTTCTTTTACCGAGTGTTTTCTTTTATGAATATATATAATCACGTTCTTCCTTTACAGTGTTATCTCTGTGTTCGCATTTCCTTCACAAATTCGTCCCTCAGTTGCTTCTATTCTGTTCACTCAGGTTGGCTTTCAGTCTTTAATTTTACCTCAGTGTTATTCTGACGATGATAATCTTCTTTAAGAGTAATCGTTTTTCTTTAGATAAGCTCGGCCACATAAACAAAAACAAAAATGTTATTGAAATAGTGAAGTATGCAATCCACTTTCAACAAACCAAGTGATCTTGTACACTATATTTTTTTTCACAATGTGCTCCTTCAATCTCAGCTTTTCTACTATGTCCAATACTCTGCAGTCGTGTACATTCACTCCCTACCTTTTCTTTACTATTGCCAATTTTTTATCCCCCAAG
>NC_090725.1:92185454-92230454 GCF_036898095.1 Palaemon carinicauda | reverse complement strand
TGTTCGGAAAGAGCCGTGGGCGTTTGGCGAACTTCTGGACGGACAACTTCCGGGTACGACGTGAGGAGGCATCAGTGGGTGCGCTGATGTGGAGAGCGAGGTTGGAGGGGGTGGGTTGAAAAGGTGTTGACAAGTACGAGTCTGCGTTGAACAATCGTCGATGGGCGACATCAGTCAGAAGGTGGAAATGAGAGAGGAAATCCGCACCGAGGATTGGCAATGTTACGTCAGCAACGAGAAACTTCCAATTAAATTTATCGTTCCCAAACAATAATGTGAGGTTCTCGTAACCGTATGTGGGTATCGCAGAACCGTTGGCAGCTACCAGGCGAACGTCGGCAGACTTAGACAGACTACGTCGTGTCCTGAAGAGTTCCCTTGGCAAAAGAGAACGACAAGTACCTGTGTGTACCAAAAATCGCACGCCCGTTCCTGCATCATGTAAAAAGAAAAGATTAGAAACATGGGAGGCCACCGCCATGAGCGATGGCTTACTTGCACGGTTTTTCGGCCACTGACAATCTTTGGCACATTTCTTCGCGGCAGTCCCAAATCTGGAGTGGTAGTAGCAAAACTGCGGCCGATGGGCGGCAGTAAGTGGCTGTAGAAGTCGTTGGTTGGGGCGCGAGCGAGTGGTGGGTGATGGGCGGCTTTGTCGCCGCTCCGGCTCGTCACAGGGTAGGTGTGTGTGTCCTACGGGATTCACGTCAGCTTCGGTTGACGTTGAATAGGTGGCCTCTTCGTCAGGAGGGAAGGCATTGATGGTGGTCTTGAAGGTCGTGAAGTGGCTGTCCATACGGGCGTCGGCTTTGGTTATCAAGTCCTTTATGGGCATCGCGTACAGGTTCTGGTAAACGGCGTACCCAAAGGGCACGAAGTAGGTTCACCTCACTAGGAGAGCCGTCTGCGGCAGGTTGCAGCCGAGCGATACTGGTCATTTCCCTGAAGGTGAGCGAAGCCCTTTGGTCCCCCAACGGTTGTTGAGAGAGCTGAAAAAGCTTTGCTATACGAGCGGGTGGCGACGGCGAGTAATGCTGCAGAAGGTATGTTTTGAGGGTATCATACGATATTGGGATGTCTCCTTGTTTACAAAGCCTGTCGGAGATTTCCGGAAAGGTGTCCTCGGGAATTGCTGTAAGAACATAATCTGATTGGTGGTTGAGCGAGTCACGCCCTTGATGCGGAACTGGACTTCTGCGCGCTGAAACCAAGCAAACGCCTCTCCTCTGGCGAACGACGAAAGTTCCAATGGGGCGGCTATAGTAATAGTGAGGGGGGGAGGCGGGAGGAGCGAGTCGACTTCCGGGGTCACCAATGTGACGATCCTAGAGTAGGCTGTGACTCGAAAGCGGGATGAAAGCAACTGAATAACTTTATTACAGAACATCAGCTTATATATACATCAAGCCCAGGAAAGAAGGACATAAAAACATAACAGGCAATTTCATGTTCAACCGACAATCGTTTCTGTTAATAGTTAACGGTGAGAAAAACAGACATGTTCATTCAGGTTCGTGTCAGTGCAAGGGGAAAGTGAAGATACATAGGATATTATGTAAAAAAAAAAAAAAAAAAGAAATGTTGTTACTATATACGATCGATCGTGTGACGCACGGTTGGTACAAGGCTATGGAAATGTATTGTGGTAAATTTACTTAGACAATCGTTGGAATCCCATTAGAAAGAAAAAAAAAATGAATGATTCGAAATTGAAACACTCTTGATTGACCTTGATTCCTATGGAGGTTTAGACTCAAATGGTATTTATCTCTTGAATTTTATGAAGACCGCTGATTTCATAGTTTATAAGTTGGCTGTTATTTTTAGCAAGTTAGCAAGAAGAGGTTCTTTTTGCACTTATTGTAAAATTCGTAATATTACTCCATTAGGTAACTGTAATGTGGTAGCTCTAGTCCTGCTGATTACCGCCCAATTTCCATAACTTTCATAGTATTTAAAGTTTTATTAACGTCTTTTGGTAAAACGTTTAAATATGTTTGCTGAAGCTAATAATCTGTTCCCTAGTTTAAAATTTGGCTTTTGCAAGAGACTTGGAGCAAGTGATGTTATTTTCACATTATCCAATGCTGTTCAGGAAGTTCGTATGATTGGCCTTCATTTTAGTGCTACTATTGACCATGGTAATCATATGGCTTTGTTTTCAAACTAAAACAGATGGTATTAGGCGAGTCTTTTCTTTGCATCATTATTGAATTTTTAAGTAAAAGATTGCAAAGAGTGGTAGTTGATGGGTACCATCGTGATTATAAGAAAGTGATATCTGATGTTCCTCAGGGTAGTGTTCTTAGTCCATTTTCATGACATATAGTTTGTCCTAGAGAACAAGCTCGTTGCATATACAGATGATTTACTCTTTTCATCAATTCCATCGCCTGAATGTAGACCTGGGGTTGCTGAATCCCTTAACAGGGATATAGCTAAAGTTAGTGTATGTATAAATTATGGGGCATGGAGCTGAACCCTGACAAACTAGAATCAAGATTATAAGTAGATCGAGGACAGTGGCTCCTCAACGTCCAGATCTTTGTATTGATAATGTGTCTTTAGCTATATACAACGCCTTTTAAAATTTTAGGGTTTATTCTTAATTGTAAATTTACTTATGAGAAACACATTGGGTACGTTTCTTCTTTAATTATACAAAAATATGGCTTATTGAGAGAGTCCTTTAAGAATTTCGGTGATCAATATTGCTGGTGGTACAGTGTTTCTTTGTTCTTTTTAAAGAGTTACATGCATGTCATGACTTTATACACATTTCAATTGACTTTTTCATTCCTAGTCAAAAGAAGGACTTACGTAATCTCCTTATTGTTCTATCAATACCTAAATATACCACTTCCTAAAGAAATGTCTTAATCATTTCATTCTACATTGTTTCGAGTATTAATCTCCTGTCTGTTCTTCCTCTGCTGACTCGAATCTTAATTTGTTGGATAGAAACTTGCTGGCTATTAAATTTATTTCTGATTTTGATAGTTATCTCTAGCATCGTCGTTTAGTTAATTCCTTATGCATAATGCATAAGATTTTTCATAATGCTGACCAGCCTTTGCATTCAGAACTTGCCTGACTCTACCATTCTGTACTTAGTACTAATGTAGGTATGCACATAATTCTAACAGTCTTGCCTTATTCATCAAAAGGCTTAACACTATTTCAAGAAGTTTTATTGCAGCTGTGACCAGATTGTTGAATGATCTTAATCGAGCAGTTGAATCGGTGGAACTTCGGAAGTTTAAAATTGCAACAAATGTTCAAGTAGCAAAGATTGACATAAATCTCGGTTTATAATTTACATAGGCAGATATATTTTAACGTTGCTGATCTTGAAAAAAATAAAATTCTTCAATAGTTGTACATAGTTTATTTGCTATTCTCTTATTTACTTTCCTCATTGGTCTACATCCCTGTTGAACTCCTTGAGTTTGTAGCTTTCTGCTTTTCTGGCCAGGGTTGTAGACTGGCTAATAATATATTATGCAAGTCTATGTACGCAGTCTCTCCCTTTCTTCTTAATTTTGATTCCATATGTTTACAAAATGATCATTTCGAGTATACATCGTCATTATCTCTTTTTTTAGGAAAAGATGCCTTTTCCATCAGAAAGGGTTTTTCGAACCTGAATAAAATTGTAAAGATACTTGCATCACTATTAAAGAATTATGCTACAACTGATATGATACTTATTAATTAGCGTAACTTTTATAAGCTGCAAGTCATTGGTCTAACTTAGAGAGATGGATTTCTTCTATTCTTTCAAGTTTTAAACAATATCGAAACAATCAACGTGTTTTTGTAGATTAACGAACAGATAAGAAAATATAGGCCGGGTAACGGACTTGGTATCGTGAGTTCTTTATCTGTTAAATTGGACACCTTTAGGTATATACCCCGGTTGATAGGTTGAAAAGGGATATTTTGAAGTTCAATGAGAATTGAAAACTTTATTGCATACATTAGCAGTTGCCAGCCATACTGATAAATATTATCAATAGACGAGGAAAGGATTTATTTACACAAACATTTTTCATATGAAATACTACAATATGAGAGAGAGAGAGAGAGAGAGAGAGAGAGAGAGAGAGAGAGAGAGAGAGAGAGAGAGAGATTAATGGCTTCTGGCCATATCCTGTTAAAAAAAAAGCGAAATGACACGGTGATTTAAATGCCAGGGAAAGGCTTGATGAAAATGGCACCCATTGCCGGGAATGTTTGGAATTCCTTCCACCTACCCCTCCCCCTCCCCCCCTCCGTGTTCCCCTTACACGTCTCTCGTCTCACTTATTAGAATAGGAATTCATAAAACTCTGAGATATAATTCTATTATGAAATTTACCCGTGGCCTCTCGTCGTTATATTTCTGTAGAGGTAAAGCCGCTGCGTATATTTTGTACCGAGTCTGCTCTCGCCTATATAGATATACGTGAACATGAAAAGCAATGTATATATATATATGTATACTTACTGTATATCATCCACGCCTATTAATGCAAAGAGCATCGGTTAGATTCCGCTAGTTATCTCTATCTTGAGCTTTTAAGTCAATACTTATCCATTCATCATCTCCTACTTCACATTTCATAGTCCTCAGTCATGTAGGCCTGGGTCTTCCGCCTCTTTTATTGCCTTGTGCAGTCCAATTGAAAATTTGGTGAACTAATCTCTCTTGGGGAGGGTGAAGAGCATGCCCAAACCATCTCCATCTATCCCTCACCTTGATCTCATCTACATATGGCAGTTGAGTAATATCTCTTATAGTTTCAATTCTAATCCTGCCCTGCCATTTAACTCCCAATATTCTTCTGAGGGCTTTCTTCTCAAATATTCTAAACCTGTTGGATATTGTTCCATTGTTATACCACGACTCTGTCCATACAGTAACTCCGATCTCACTAAACTGATATGTAGCCTGATTTTTATATGTAATTTCAGGCGATTTGATTTCCAAATTTTACTTAACCTAGCCATTGTCTGATTTTCTTTTTTCATTTTTTCAATGAACTCAAATTTTAAAGATCCTATATTCGAGGTCATAGTTCCCTAAATATTTGAATGGTTCCACCTCATTAATCCTTTCTCCTTCCAATGATATTTCATCTTCCATTGCATATTCTGTTCTCATCTTCTCCGTCTTTCTTCTATTTACCTTGAGCCTAACCTCGTGTGATATTTCATGCATTCTGGTAAGCAAGCTTTGCAAGTTCTGTGGTGTTCTGTTAATGACAGCGTCATCAGCATACTCTAGGTCGACTAATTTCCTGTTACCAATCTAGTCCAATCCTTCTCCAATTTTATCTATATATCAATGTATATAGTATGTCATTTATCTATCTTTCTCTATAAAGTATATTTGTGTTTATATATATATATATATATATATATATATATACATATATATATATATATGCAAAGTATATGAGAGAGAGAGAGAGAGAGAGAGAGAGAGAGAGAGAGAGAGAGAGAGAGAGAGAGAGAGAGAGAGAGAGAGAGAGAGATAGTGTGTTGATAAACAGGTGTAGAAGTATTAACATATTAATCTCTTTTCCTATTGTATAAGTGTAGGGTACTTAGTTTTCCTAGTTCTGGTTGGAAAATGGCGTAAGCTCTATGCTCGCCCATTCGGTCTCTCATTTATATTGAGGAAAGTGTGATGGACAGTGTCTATAGTCCACTGAATAAAGATTTTGCTTTCGGAGAAATTGAATCGGAATTATTTCTCAATTTTTATCTCATTCTACATCTTTGCTACGTTTAAACAATTGATTCCAAGGGAATCGAGTGTCGGTTTCATCATAGGATTTTTTTATAAGGCTATGGAATTGATAATATGACGAGTTATTAGAAGCCGTCTTCGAGTGAAAATTGAAAGGAGCTGTTACTAAACTTCTTGAATTACTTGAATTATTACGTTAGATGACGACAGAAAAAGACGCGTTAAAAGTTTTCAAATCCTTAAATATTTGAAGAAAAAGAAATTTGGGTAAATTATTGTCATTACTATGTAAGCTACAATCCCAGCTGGAAAAGCAAGATGCTGTAAGCCCAAGGGCTCCAACAGGGAATAATAGCCCAGTGAGGGAAGGAAATAACGGTATAAACACTACGAGAGAAGTAATGAACAATTGAAATAATATATTTTAAGAACAGTAACAACATTAAAATAAATCTATTAATAGCATCGTATTAAATACGATACTCAACATTAATGTCGGAAAAAAAGTCGCCTCTGAAGTTAGTTTTGAAAAGAAATGTCATGCACAAATTCGCACGCTTTGGTAATTGCGTGACAATCCTTTACTTAATAGGCAAAGAAAAATTTCAAAACTGAATATTTTTATTTACATATCTTCTTGTCAGCCGTGCAATACACGCGGTGCACTGTAGGCACTATTTTTCGTTCTTTGTTGCTTTATTCCATCTGCCTATCCAACCTTTTCTAACTTTTACCTCAAAGTATAACTATTAGGGTTTCTCCCCAAGACGCCATTAGGGTCTGAATGGCCTGACAGCACACAGCGTTGGGCTACTTAGCCCAAATTTATAATTCCAATCCAATCCATCTCCCCTATATAATAAAGAGCAAGTGTTTCACTATCATCATCATCATCATCGTCGTCGTCTCTTCCCACACCTTTTCAGGCAAAGCGCCTCGGTTAGACTGCGCCAGTCGTCTCTGTATTGAGCTTTTAATTCAATGATTCTCCTTTCATCATCTCCGACTTCACGCTTCATTGTCCTCGGCCATGAAGGGCTGGGTCTTCCAACTCTTCCAGTACCTTTAGGAGCCTAATTAAATGTTTGGTAAACCAATGTCTCTTAGGGAGTGCGAGTAGCATGCCCAAACCATCTCCACCTACCCCTCACCATTATCTCATCCACATATGGCACTCGAGTAATCTCATATAGTTTCATTCCTAATCCTCTCCTGCTATTTAACTCCCAATATTCTTCTGAGGGCTTTGTTCTCGAATCTACTAAATCTATTTGAGATTGTTTCATTGTTATACCATGATTCATGTCTATACAGTAACACAGATTTCACTGAACTGATATATAGCCTGATTTTTATATGTAATTTCAGGCGATTTGATTTCAAAATTTTACTTAACCTAGCCATTGTCTGATTTGCTTATTTTATTCTTTCATTAAGCTTTAATTCTAAAGACCCTGTATTGGAGATCATAGTTCCTAAATGATTCTACCTCAGTAGTCCTTTCTCCTTCCAATGATGTTTCATCTTCTATTGCATATTCCGTTCTCATCATCTCTGTCTTTCTTCTATATATCTTGAGCACAACCTCCTGTGATATTTCATGCATTCTGGTAAGCAAACATTGTAAATAATTTGGTGTTTTGTTAATAAGGTCAGCGTCATCAGCATACTCTAGGTCAGCTAATTTCCTATTACCAATCCATTCCAATCCTTCTCCACTATCTCCAACTGTTCTACGCAATACAAAATCCATGAGGAGAATAAACAACGTAGGGGACAACACATTACCTTGGAGTGCTCCGCTATTCACTGGAAATTCATTTGATAGGACGACTTAAACATAATATATATATATATATATATATATATATATATATATATATTATATATATAATGATATATATATAATGATATATATATATATATATATATATATATATATATATATATATATATATATATATATATATATATATATCCTGCCACACTTCTGGTTGGTAAGAGGGCTCGTCATACCCTGGTGAGAGTAGGTACCCCGAGAGATACAATCGAAAACCACAATATCCCACAAATTGCCGAACCAGCGGGTTGTAGTTGGGAAAAGGGGAGGGTGTGGGAATGGTTAAATCTGTGTGTGCTTTTGTGTGTGTGTGTGTGTGTGTGTGTGTGTGCGCGCGCGCGCTTGTGAATATTTATCTAGATATGTAGACGTCTTTTTTGACTGCTCAGGTACGCTAGTATTTACATATTTACCTTTTATTAACCAACCAATCCAAAAGATATCTGGGAGATTTAAAAGAAACAACGAAAAGACCAATATCACCATCTCTCGAAGCGATAATGGATGGCAGTAAGACGTGCAACGTAATTCGTAACAGATAACGATATATGAAAACATAGATACAAAAGCGGACATGTTCCACGATAGATGGCAGCAGTCTCGGCCGGAATGATCGTGTCAGCGATGTTGTGCTGGCAGATCGATGAGTGATATATTTATGATGTTATGAAAAAAATATTCGAGTACATTTCAGTCTCGATAGAAGATATTTCGATGATTCAGCCCACTACTTCCCATCCTTTATAAGGGAATGTAATTTAATAAATTAGATAATGATGATTTGATGTAAGTTAGGACATTTTGAACCGTTAAAATCAGTTTTATTGTAATGAAAGCTTTTTTGTTTTAAAGTTTTCTACATATATTATGGAGGTCTCGTATTTTAGGCATTTTTGTTTAATTACAAGTGTATGACGACTGATATAAGAGGTTTGACGTCGGTTAATACAGAGGTGAAGAAAACCTCAATGTGAACAAGCGAGCAAGTTATAATAGGTCCGTGGGAGATGTGTCTCTCAGTCACCTTCTTCTTCCCAGCCTCCCAGCCGACTGTCGCGCGCGCTACCTACTGCTACCACCACGTGCCTATGAAACATACGTTTTCTTTGACATGAGAAAGGAGGACTACTATAATACGCATTAATGCTACCGCTATTGTAAATCGTTGGTCTGATACGCTTCTTTTATATTAATGTGTCTTTCTTTGATAACTTTAAAACTCGTAATTTTCCCTTATTTTGATTTCACGAAAAGTAATTATCAACCGTTTATATCTAAGCTCACAGTGTTACTAGGACATTTTTCTTTGAACCAGTGATGCTGAAAACTAGTATCATCTACATAGCTTATTTGAGGGTACAGCCCATTTGCTCTGTCGGTTTGGAAAATTTGTTTAGATGTCTTTGCTAAGTATACTAATAGAGGTCTTAATAAAGAATCGATTCCATAAAACGCCAGTGGATAAAAAAAAAAAAAAATATGCATAGAACATTTCACGTTGCAAAAATTCCCCTTTTTTTCATCAAGATTGTTGAAAGTGTGTAATTTCTGTTGTTAATAGCTCGTTTTCACGTTAATGGATATACACCGCGTATCTGCGTATTTGTAGATCTGCTTATTCGTGTGTATAAAAAAAAAATCGTGTATGAGTTACCATAGCCAGGATTTCATAATATTGATTTTTAGGATACGGACAGTTACTTGAAACGTTCCTCTAACTATCAAAGTATACATTTAATTGTATATAAAACAGTCATAAGTAGATCAGGAAATCGCGTCATGAGAACATAGATAAATCATTGTCCATATATCATAGATGATAGACGTAATTACATACAAGGAGAAGAATGAGCAGATGTTTCAAAAGTACATAATTGTTAAGGATGTAAAGTAGTTTTTATAAACTACATTATATCCTTGACCATTATAATCCGTTTGAAGAAAGGTTGTTCACATGCTTACTGGGTTCTCTCCAGAGTCTCAGAGCTATCTTTGATCACGCCCTCGAGATCATAGCTTAGCAGGACTTTGTTTCTTGTATTTAATCAACTTTTGTTACTTTGTGTAAGGTGCCTGTTACGATTAAAGTTTTCATATAATTGAGTTACTTAATATTGAGCTTATTGTTTTCAGATTTAGTGTAGTGTCATGTATCGAACATAAAACATCGATAAATATCCATATATTTCATTATTATAAAACTGTTCTTATATGTTCTGGGACTTGTATATCCCAAATGACTTTTATCACACAATTTCTTAAAACTTGTTTAATGATTTCGTAACATCTAAGAAACTGGATCAGAGGTAAATGGCTTGCTTGTGATACAAGGTGTCTTTTTGGGCGGAGAAAATCATGCTGAAAAATCTTATTGATGATAAGATAAACGCTTTCTTTTTTATATATTAGTAATTCAGTCGAATGGCTGAAATTTCAACAACTGATTATTAATAAAATCGCCGAAGTTGCTATCAGTATTTTTCCCTCTGCACCAATAGTATTCGTCATCTAAAAGTATCACTTATTTTTATACCATCCGTTTCACCGTTGAAAGTTTAGGTGTCAAGCATCTTATTACCAACGTACCCTCCTCTGGGCCCATCTCGGAACAAACCCACTCGCTCCGTCTAAAACGAATTGGATTCGACCTCGGTCAGCAACCATGCGATGCGATTCGTCGCGGAAAATCAACGGGGAAACGATCCCGTAACCTTTGGTTATTAAGGGTCAAGCGAGGATCCAAATTCTTCCCTCGGCTATGGCTGCAAGAGGCACGCTCCGGCCTAACCGGTTAGAAACGAAACTTTTCTGCAATGGGGTTTGTTGGGTGAAGACATTTGAAGATCCCGCTGTGAAATAGTTAGGTACAGCTTCGATCGAGATTTTATCTTTTTTTTTCTTTTAAAGGATAGACACATTTGAAATGACCTTTCTTTATTAATCTTGAATGACTAAGAGCATGTGCCCACAGTCGCAAAATTTACGTATGTATACACGTGTTGTGCTTATGCCGCGGGCGTTTTTTTTATATCAGGCTTTTACACACATACATATATATATATATATATATATATATATATATATATATATATATATATATATATATATATATATATATTTGTATGTATGTATGTATGTATATGTGTAGAAATCACGAAAGCTGACACGTGTTGAGTATAGAATATGTATTATGGCCACGAAATGAAAAATGAAAAAATTTGATTGGATTTAGTACTATCATTTTATTAGGGACGTAGACGGACCACAATGGGAATAAATACACCAAGATATGTTTATACAGGAGAATTGTGGCCTTAGGTACATGCAATTAAGAAAGATTCGATAATATTTCTTTGGGTATAGTCATTAACATGGATTAATGTACTCATCGTTGACCAACCGAATCCAAGATTTAATCCTAGCCAGTGGGAGGCCAAAGAATTATTAACTAAGTCCTTAGAGACAGCCATCATATGGTGTTTTATTGACAGAAATGCCTCTAGATGCTTGACCAAGTTAAAAACAAATTACATTCAGGATAAGGAATACTAAATATTATATTATTATCATTTCCAGAGCTATTCTTGATCAATATTTATTTGTATGCACAACTATATAATCGCTATATTTATATAAATGGGTATGAAATCAAGAAAAACATTCATAAAGTGGAAAATAAGTATATTATTCTTTGCTTTTTTTTCTTTAACTGGACGCTATAAAATATTTTTGTAGCTCTATTCATACAATTTTCTAAAAAAAAAAAAAAAAAAATTGATAGAGATTAGTGCCATTTTCCTAAATTTTGGTTTACTCATCCTTTATGTACTGAGAGAAACATACTCTAAGTACCCTAACGTATAAAGGAAAAAGAACAGAATACCTTATATTTTTAGGGTTGACTGAATAGAATTGTATATATGAGAAGTTTTTGGTTGTTCTATATTCGGAAAATTTAGAGTTATCTGCTTATCTAACTCTCGAAATCTCCAAGAACGGGATGCTGTTAATTTTTTTTTTGCTTTTCTACAACAAATTTAATTGGTGGAACCAAAACCCTTAAGAATAAGATTTTCTCTTAGAATACCCAGAACATCAACTACATAACATTACCAAATCATTTTGAAGAACCAAACTTAAGATATAAATATAGTATCAAAATATTCCATATATACTGTATATTTTATGTGTGTGTGTGGGGGGGGGGAGAAGGGACAAATATCATTTATCAGACATCCAAAAGTATTATTGTCTCGTCAACTGTGTGGTCAAGTTATCCGTGAATAAGTTACGGGCAATCCCCGTAGACTTCCTCAGTGTCCTGACATTTAATCATGCCGGATCTGCTTTTTCTTTTTTGTTATTTTTAGTTTTTAATTTTGTTAGCGTATGGGATGGCATAAAACTATAAAAGGGAAAATTTGATATAAATGATTGTTTAGGGAACAAAATTTTCATGTCCCATTACGGCAACAATTATCCACCCATTATCACTTTCAATGAAGAAGTCATGTGGTCGCTTCCTTTTTGTAGTTCACACACAATTCATCATATGTTGTTTCTAATAAGTTACAAGAAATTCAAATCTTTCTGCCATGTATTATTATTATTATTATTATTATTATTATTATTATTATTATTATTATTATTATTATTATCTATATAACTATTATTAGTCATTTGGAAGTAGTTTCAAAAGATTGCCATGTTAGATGTAAACTCGCAGAACTCTTCGAAGTATTTAGTTATGAATAAGAATAAGGTTAAAGAAGTTTAACGGTCAAATGAAAAGAGGCAAAGCTATAAATAAGAAAGATCGTAAGCAACCCTGGTAAGTGAGAACACACACTGTAAAGAAGCGATTTTGGATCTTCTACATTCTGGTGCACAAATCACGCTATACATATAGGCTGTAGGCTACAGCTTTGTTTCCTTTAACTTGGGAAGCACGTACAATTGCATTTTAAACATGCACACTCATTACCCATACACACATGTATATATATTGATTTATACACACACACATACATACATATATATATATATATATATATATATATATATATATATACATACATACATATATATATATATATATATATATATATATATATATATATATATACATACACACACATTAGTGTACGCAATCCGTCAGAAATGACGACCAAATATTTAAACATATGCACAGATCCAACCCTTCCCACTCCTTTCCTAACTAACAAAAGCGATAATTTGGGCAATTTGTGGGAGATTATGCTTTCTGAGTGGTTGCCGCTCAGCGTGATATTATATTATTATTATTACTTGCTAAACTACAACCCTAGTTCTAAAAACAGGATGCTATAAGCCCAGGGACCCCAACAGGGAAAATAGCCCAGCGAGGAAAGGAAACAAGGAAAAATAAAATACTTTAGGAAAAGTAATAAATTTAAAATAAATATTTCCTATATAAATAATATAAACTTCAACAAAACAAGAGGAAGAGAAATAAGATAGAATTGTGTGCCCGACTGTACCCTCAAGCATGAGAACTCTAACCCAAGACAGTGGAAGACCATGGTACAGGAGCTATGGCACTACCCAAGACTAGAGAACAATGGTTTGATTTTGGAGTGTCCCTCTCCTAGAAGAGCTGTTTACAATATTATTATTATTACTTGCTAAGCTACAACCCTAGTTGGAAAAGCAGGATGCTATAAGCTCAGGGGCTCCAACAGGGAAAATAGCCCAGTGAGGAAAGGAAACAAGGAAAAATAAAATTTTTAAGAAGAGTAACAAATTTGAAATAAATATTTCCTATATAAACTATAAACAATTTAACAAAACAAGAGGAAGAGAAACAAGACTGAACAGCATGCCCTAGTGTACCGTTAAGCAAGAGAACTCTAACTCAAGACAGTGGAAGACCATGGTACAGGGTCTCTGGCACTACCCAAGACTAGAGAACAATGGTTTGATTTTGGAGTGTCCTTCTCCTAGAAAAGCTGCTTGCCATAGCTCAAGAGTCTCTTCTACCCTTACCATGAGGAATGTAGCCACTGAACAATTACAGTGCAGTAGTTAACCCCTTGGGTAAAGAAGAAATTGTTTGGTAATGATAGTGTTGTCAGGTGTATGAGGACAGAGGAGAATCTGTAAAGAATATGCCAGACTATTCAGTGTATGTGTAGGCAAAGGGAAGGTGAACTGTAACCGAAGAGATGGATCCAATGTAGTACTGTCTTGCCAGTCAAAAGACGCCATAACACTCTAGTGGTAGTATCTCAACGGGGGGCTGGTGCCCTGTCCAACCTACTACCTTATATACATACTGTATATATATATATATATATATATATATATATATATATATATGATTTATAGATATTAAATGCCATTGTGATTGATCTTACCTCTGAAATCTCGATTGTTTGTGATCATAAATAGTGGCCTTGATGTGGAACTTGTTAATTCAATAATCAGCTATCATGGTAGAGATGGGTTGATTTATAAAGTTTAAGAATAGATTCCTGATTTCAACAAGAATATGAACCATAAACTTGAAATAAATTTATATCTCTCTTGACACTTCGGGTGGTAGAGTCACTGCGGGCATGCTTTTGACTCAGAGACATAGGTTCGATTCTGTGCCCAGCGAGAAGTATTTATCCTAAATGAATTTCCGTGGGAATAGTGGGGAAGTAGCTGTCCATGTGGGCATCAACTTTAGTCAGCAGGTCCTTCATAGGCAAGGTGTCAACATCAGGAAGGGTGACTCTTACAACTTCTAGCAGGTATTGTACCCAAAGGGCATGAAGAAGGTTCAATTCCCGAGGAGAACCGTCTGCAGTAGGCTGAAGGCAATAGAGTTGACATTAGTTTATGACGTCTTTGGCTTTTTTAATTGGAGTCTGCTGGCAGGTTCAGTGTAGAAAAAACGTAGATAAGTTATACTTCTATATTTGTCTGTGCATTACTTGCTGCACGAGCATTACAAACAAACTTGCTGAAACAAGAACATCAGCAATCTATGTTTAGGTGAATTGTATAGAATTTCAAAAGAAAACTTCTACTACTTGATGTAGAATATGACTTTTTCATGCTGAAGAAAGTAAAATACCCAAACATGGAATACAAATAATCACTGGACTATATATAAACCCTTTCTCCTTAGTGGGGTGAGTCTCTGGCTTTGTTCACCATTCAATCTTGAACAAACCATTTAGGTTATTTCTCACCATATGCCCTTTCCTTGTTGGTTCTTCCAATATTAACTATACTCTGTGTACCAATTTACTATTTAGATATACTCAGATTGTTTAGGAAATGGTTCCAATTTATTTAGTTCCTTCGGTATACCTCTAGGACTCTTGAGTCCTTACCTATAGAGGTAAATTAAAAATCACTAAGCCATAACCCCTTTGCAATAAATTCAGCATTTGTCCTGCTAATTTGATTAGAGTATTTTTCCTTTCCTATCTTTGCTTATTCATTTGATTTTACATAAAGCAATCCATGTTTTTAATCAATGAGATCCCCAAGAAGCTCTGCATTATATGATTACACAAGATTAAATGCCATAGGAAACTGTTGTTATTTTAGAGTCATAACATTACTGAAAACCAAGGTTGTGGTGACCTATTGGAAGCATTTCCTTTATGGCGTTCGCCGGACTGGGGTTCGAGTCCCACTGAGACTCGATAGTTTCTATAGTTTCTGCAAGCTCACCATACTTGTAAGCTAAGTAAGAGGTGTTTGAGGAATTCCTCAGCAGCCATTGCCTGGACCTTTGTCCTAGCTTGGGTGAAGAGGGGGCTAGGCTGCTGTTCATATGTATATATGGTCAGTGTCTACGGCATTTTCTTGCTAGCTAGGGCAGTGTCACTGTCCCATGCCTCTGCCATTTATGTACAGCCTTTAAACCTTTAAAACGTGTTATATAGATAGATAAAGAAAGTATGACAGTTAACAGATGGATTGATATGGGAAGAACACAGTATCTAGAGCATGGAACAAATTTTTGCTATGAAACGGTTTCTTAAGAAATTCAAAGAGAACAAACTATATGCAGTATACATGGACCTTAAATGTTGTTTCTAATGAAGTTTCTGTGTGTGTATATATATATATATATATATATATATATATATATATATATATATATATGTATATATATA
Source organism: Palaemon carinicauda (assembly GCF_036898095.1). Taxonomy (NCBI): domain Eukaryota; kingdom Metazoa; phylum Arthropoda; class Malacostraca; order Decapoda; family Palaemonidae; genus Palaemon; species Palaemon carinicauda. Next base: position 92,214,718 of record NC_090725.1, on the reverse strand, counting down.
CATATATATATATATATATATATATATATATATATATATATATATATATATATTCATATATATTGTGGAGAATAAGGATTTAGGGTAAGGTGAATTGCTGAGTGAAAAATAATGATAGTAATAATCTTTATTCCAGCAAAAGCCATATACAGATACAATAAGGGTACAGTGATCTTACACTTTTGACATCAGTAAAAAAAGATGAGATATGCAATAATATCAGTGATATAGTACAAACATCAATGAGCAGGTTGACCACAGAGTTCTAAGGTCTGGGTATTAAAATCGCAATAGCATTAACGCTTAATAATGATGATAACATGCATATCGGCAAACAAAAAGAGAGAGAGAAAAAAAAATTGCGTTGACAATGATAATTATGTTGGAACAAAATTTGCTTGGATAATGATAGAACTCGGGAAAAGAAAAATCTAGTCACAGAACAGGTGATGTGAAGGAAATACAGGACTTCTAGACAATAAAGATATAATATAATAAAACACGTTATCATAACATTACTGGGTATTATACTTGAGTTATTTAGTGATGAAGATTTGGCATAGCCACACTAACAAAGATTTGTAAATACAATTCAGTGCACTGACGCTTCCCTATTCCAGGTTTCCCACATTTTGGATTTTATTCTAACTGCACTTACAAGCACATTTTGAATTAGGGGGTTTTCACTAGATCGTAGGTGGGAGGTGAGACTTACTATAGAGCGTTGAATGATAGTTTTTAGGTTATCCAGTCTATTTTCAACGAACATCGCTGAAGCTGAATGGTGCCTCGGGGTATTGGTGAGGCGTCTTAGGATATCATTATGAATGACTGTGATACGTCTCATCAATTCATGCGTATAGTTTGCCCATAGCGAGCAGCCGTACACGTTATAGCAGTAGGTTTGAAACAGGAGTTTTTTTATATCTTGGCGGCAGAAGGCAAATCTTCTCATTACCATGTTCCCTAGACAATACAATTTACGTTGCCTGTTTTCAATGTCAGATGTCCTGTAAATCTTTCGTAATGATATGACCTAGGTAAGGAAAATCATTGACAAATGCTAGCTGACGGTTTTGGAGGAAAATATGTGAGTCTTTTACGAATCGGAGCGCACTAGGAAGGACTGACATGCACTGGGTCTTCGATTCGTTATAGATTATGTCATGTTCATTAGCGTATGCATTGCAGGTGTCAATAAAACGTTATAGGCCTTGGGGAGAGGGGGAGATGAGGACCATATCGTCAGCGTAGCAAAGGTTATTTATGGTAAAGCCATTAAGCGTACAACCAATGGAAAGTGAATTCAGTGTGATATTCAAAATCATCTGTGTAAACATTAAATGAATATGGTGAGAGGATGCCTCTTTGCCTGAGACCGTTAGATGAACCGAATGGCTGGGATAGGACATTGCCCCATTTGACACAGAACTACTGTGTTGAGAACCAACAATATAATATGCCGATGAGATATAAAGGAGTTCCCCTTTTGCCTAGTTTCAAAAAGAGTTTCAGATAGTTTACTCTGTCAAATGCCTTCCATACGTCCACAAAACATAAGTAGACGGGTGAGGCTGAGGATATATAGAAATTCAATATCTCCTTTAGAATATATATACAGGTGTCAGTCGAGTGGTTAGTCTTTAAACCAAATTGATTGTCTGCGGTGTGGAGAAAGGGTACAAGGCGACGGAATAGAAGAGATTCTAATATTTTTGATGAAATTGTTGTATTGGCGATGGGGCGATAGTTTCCTGGGTCACTCGCATCCTTCAGTTTGTTTTTTATGAGAGGTATTAAGTGGACAAGTAGAAGTGTTTCAGGGAGATATTGGTGTGCAGGCATGGAATAGTACAGCAAATAGTATATAAATTCTAGGGTGGCAGAATTTGAAAGCCTTGGCTGGAAGGCCATCGCAGCCGGATGCCTTGTTACTAGGTAATTTCTTGATAGTCTCGCACACGTCACTCGGAGAGATACGGTCACTATATTGAAATTCCATATTGACATTGATGAGAGTATCCACTTCATTCCGGGTATCTTGGTCATTTATACAATTTTGGATACTGCTAAAGTGATTCCCCCCCCCCCCCCACATTATTATAATGGGTTGTTTGCCAACTGCATCCCCTACTCTTTGGGATAATTTGTTTGACTTTGTGTTTAGTGAGTTAATATCTTTCCAAAGATGGGGGAAGTCATGGGTGGTCAATTTTCTGGACAATGCATCGGCTCGTAGCTGATTTTTGTTGCTACGACATTGACGAAGAGCAAGTTTGAACTGTGCTCTCGCTTGCCTCATCTGTAGAGCAAGGTGACCTTTTCTCTGGCTACCATTGTTCCTCCAAAGAAGGAACATTTCTCGAGAGTGTGCATAGAGGTCTTTAATTAAATCATTCCAACCAGGTAGGTTTCGATGGTTACCTCTAGAGAGTCTAAACGTATCTGCCCGAGTTCCGTAAGGCATTTATTATATTTACGTAGAATTCCTTTAGTTTTGTTTTATGCTGTTCGTTGTGGCACTTATGATTATTGCAGAGCAGGGCTTCAGCAGGTTGAGTTATTGAGCGGAGAATACTTTCAGGTGAGTGTTTGAATGCAGTGGATTTTTAGAGGTTGGAGAAGTCCCATGTGATGGATGGTAGCCTCTCTTTGGATGGGTACCGCTGGGAGGGAGGGTGTATGAAATGTGACCTTCATGGATATGTGGTCAAATGCAGACGATAGGTCGTATCGTATTATACATTCAGTGATAGAGCTATGGTGACGGTCAGTGGTAATACAATGATCAAGCCCGGATGTGCTGGACATATTATTTCTGTTTTGTATATAAATAAAGGAGGAAGGAGGCAGGATGGCAACATCGCTAATTTGAAGAGATTTTTGACGACAGAGATGCTGTAATTCATTATAAAAGTCTAGTTGGGTGCGCATTAAAGTCTCCTATTAGGCACACATGGGTAGCGGAGGTATCACTAATAATACCTTCAACTTCTCCTAATAATATACAATACTGTTAATCACTAATAGGGTTTTACATTCAATCGCTACTTACAGGCCGAGAAGTCTGTCAGTTTGATACGTCAATGATTTCACGCACTTATCCAAAGACCTATGTCATAGAAACGAGAGACCACCTTTCGGACGACCTTGAATAATATAGTCGTGAGTATTCATCGACGAGACAGAGAAGCTGTTATAATCAAGATGAACCGAATCACTGATAGCCAGGTCATGGGGGAGGAGTAAGGTTTCTTGCAGAGCAATAATGCCCCGAAAATCATTGCAGAACTCATTAAGAACAGGTAAATTCCGCTTGATCCCGTATATGTTCCAAGACAAAATACTTAAAGACTCTATGAATTTCGTCGACCTTTGGAGATAAGAGCAGAAATCTCAGGGGGTGTGAGTGTGGCAGGTGCCGGGGCGTTGCTGGGTGAGGCTGATTGTCGTAGATGAATTTGGGTGACTATGGTCGCTGGGGGAGGGTGATCTTTCTAAGATCATTAAAGGACACTTGTGCTCCTGGGCCAAAGTTTTCGCCTACTAGCAGCTTTCGATGTTGGAATAAACAGGAAACCCTGTATGCAATTTGACCTTGTACCTTACACTTGAGGCTATGAAGAATGAGGGGCTCTGATCCTGTTAGTTCTCTAACATGTATCCTGATGGTATCTTCAGTCACTGAGCAATGCAGGTTGTGGACAACGACGTGGCATCTCTTTGGGCGGTGGTGAGGGGAGATATTCCCAGATGAATGCTGGCTGACCTGTCTGCGGTTGCTGTCGGGTCGGAACTTTGTCTTTCGCCGAGAGGTCTGCCATCCCTCGTTGTCTTCTTGGGCATTTGACATTATCGCCCTGGCATATGAGTCGGTCGCAGGGGGGGAGGGGGAGAGGTAGGAGGGGATGGTACTTCTCTTGAATCTCTTCTCTCTAACGATGGGGAGGGGTAAGTGGTGGTATCCAAGACTGTTGTTTGCTTCGTAACGATCCTTGGCCCTGTATCTGGCAGGCCAGAGAGTGTGTTTTGTTGGTCCGAGGTGGGTGTGGGGTCAGTCGAGGGTTGTTCATGTATTAATTGGGGTTGGCCCGTGGGGCCATTCAGCTCATTATATTTTCCCTTCAACGCTCCAATTTGATTTGTTATCTCATTGACTTGTAGCCCCATTGCAGCGAATGCATCATTGATTTGCAGAGCCATTGCATCACTGATATGCTGCTTCATTGCAGCGATGGCATCACTGATTTGGTGACCTAATGCATCACTTGATTTGCTGCCTCATTGCAGCGATTGCATCAGGGATTGCACGGAGATCTTCAGAGTTATTTGACCGCGAGGTTGACAACTCCAAGGCTTTTACTGCAATGTTATGTACAGTCATTATGTTGAGGTCAGCTGGCTGGGCAGGAGGTAGAGTGTATGGGTTATCCGGGCAAACGGTAACATATGTTGTGGTTTTGAGCCATGTTGACATGAGAGAGATTTTCTTCTGAGAAGTCAAGCTCTTTGCATTTTGATTATTCTGAATGCCGTCGGGCATATGGTCTTTGCAAGAGACATATGCAATTGTGATTTCTTCTTCCGAGAAAAGATTTCTCACGACGTCTCTGATGGACTCCAGATCGCTGTTGTTAGACCGAGAATTGATAAAATAAACATAATTGTTCTGTATGTGAGGGGGGGGGGGGACGAGAGGCACTATCGACACTCGGGGTCATTTTTTTACGTCAACCTTGTGGTTAGGGTGAGCTAAGAGCAAACCGTTACTCCTCACTTTTTGTTTTTCTTATTTTCACTGTTTAAACAGCTAATGACACTGAGGGGAGAAGAAATTTCGGGCACTGATTGGATTATAGTGAAATTTTCAATTATAACAGGAAGCACAGGATTGTAAGTGATAGAAAACACTTAACTAGGCAGAGCAACACTTCATGCACATACACACACATTTTTAAGGGGAAAGCACGTAAATGACCATAGTTATTCCAGTAAGTGTTCGGAGCGCCTCTGAAGCATGTCCACCTCACACCTCACAATATATATATATATATATATATATATATATATATATATATATATATATATATATATATATATATATATATATATATATAATGTTTTATAAAATGGAAAGGAGGCATTTGATGGAGTATTCTGTCAATAAAAAGATTTTTTTAGATACAGATAGTTTCTAGACAACTTTGTATGTCTTATTTCATTATCTTGTGGATGCAGTAATGTTAAAAGTCAGAGGAAATGTAAATGTAGGAATAAGGCTGTGGGATCAGGGATTAAATCATGAATATATTTTGTAAAAGCTGAAGTTTGTAGCTGATACAGTATCTGTAAGAGAAAGGAATTGGAGAATTTTTTGTAAAAGACAAACTGCAGTGAACGGTTTATGTTCCATAAGGAAATTAAAATAAACAAGGTTGTAATGCGTACTGTTTTTTTTCACTACTGAATATTTATCCTGAGGGATACACCACTCTCAAGATTTTATTGTGTAAACTTTCTTAAATTTACGATCCGGTGAAGTGGTGCATGTACACATTCAATAGTAGCCAAACTTGAATTTATCTTGTGGTCTGTTATACTATAAGATTGTTGAAAACTCAGTAAAGATACATTTGCGCAATGTTATATCTTTAGTGACTTTTCCAATATCCAATGAATTATCCAAGAAAGCTTTGTTAGTCTTAGAAATGATTGAAATAATCAGAAGTCACTTGTAAAACAATTTGCACAACACCTCAGAGATGTATTCCACTAAGTTGGTCAGTTAATATACCTGGTCAGAAAGTGCTGACACATTGTAGTAACCTCTAGAATACTATGACATTCACTAAATTATGTATCACCAATTGTATTCTAATATGTATAACTGAGTACTAGGCCGTGATTCATAAAAATTAAAGAATACTTTATGAAACAGCAAACGTTACAAATTGCTCTTCAAATGATTGATGTTGCACTTACATGAATATTATGGTATAGCTCACTAAATGTTGCATTATGAGGAGTATCTACAAATGGAAACGGAGGGTGGAACAGTGCATATTGATATTTATAGTGTAAAAATGGAAGTGCCTGATCTGTGTTGGTATTTATCGTTATATTGTATATTAGGGTAGGATGAGAAAATAGGCGAGTCTCAAATGAACGAAGCAAAGGGGGCAGCAAGGTATACTGAAGATAGGTAAGAGATATTAAGGTGTGTATTTAGGCAGGTAGTGTTTAATTCAATCATATGTATGGGAATGTAGTATGAAGGTTTTATTGGATAGAAATGATACGATTGAAGTCGATTAGAGATGAATTGATTGCATAGAATATGAAGATAGGAAAAAGAAATATTTGAAAGGTAAGAAATGCCGAAATACTATGAAGTGGAAAAATGGCGTGTACGGGAAAAAACGTGTTTTATGGTATGTTTAGATGATTTGGTCATGGAGCAAGAATAAAAGATGATAGATTGGAAAAAAGAGATAAGATAAAAACTGTGGTACCTCTTGGATGCATGATCACGGCCAAGGTCTAAATATGGTATTCGCCTCTTTAAGCCAGAGGCTCTTGTTTTTTTATTTTTTTTTCCCATACAAAACTGTATGCACGCTGTGCTGATTGTCATTTTATATCAGTCGACCTAAATAGTTGAATAAGTAGTGGCTAGGCTAAGAAACCACGCTTAGCTATTATTGTAGTCTCTTATAAAAAAAAAAAAAAAAAAAAAAAAAAAAAAAAAAGATTATGCTGAGTTACAATAGAGGTAAAAATTTTCTTCAACCTCATCTATCTCATTTCTGTCGATTTGAAAATCTCAATTTTGAAGGAGGTAACTCACCTAGGTGTTTTCGTTACCCATTTACAGGGAGTATTTTCCCTTTGCCTCATAAGGGGGAGATAATGTCCATGACAGATGAACCATGAACTAACTCTCTCTCTCTCTCTCTCTCTCTCTCTCTCTCTCTCTCTCTCTCTCTCTCTCTCTCTCTCTCTCTCTCTCTCTCTCAAGGAACCCCTTGCAGCATCCGAAAAAGAAAAAACTACTTTATTTTCCAACAATTTCTACAGTAAAATTTATCAGTGCATCTGTCTGGAAATCATTTGATATATATATATATATATATATATATATATATATATATATATATATATATATATATATATACATACATATATATACATACATATATATATATACATATACTGTACATACATACATATATACATACATACATACACTAGTTAACGCGACCCAAAAATAACGGCGAAATACTCAGCTATTCACACACGCTCACCTCTTCTCACCAGGGTATGACTACTCCCTCTCCACCTTACCCAAGGAAGTGGGAAGAGACTAAGTAGTTATATGTCTGGCAATGCCACTGAGCATGACCATAAAGAAATATATACAGCATTTATTAATATATTTGCACTGATTATGTATATATAGCCAGACTTGCTCTTTGTTATATATGGGATATATATATATATATATATATATATATATATATATATATATATATATATATATATATATATATATATATATATCCCTTTGTGAGTGGGGATACCTTAACGTGGTACAAGGGTATCCGTATGACCATGATTAGCAAAGCAGTACTAGTCAGGACCACCCATACTAGGTTGGTTTGTTGTGAGCGATCAGACGAAAACCTACTACCAATCTGTGCTGGCCAACGTGATGATGAAAACCCCAGATGTGAAAATACATGTCTGAGGCCTTTGATCTGCAGTTGTCTAGAAATGGCTGTAATTTTTCTTTGTATATATATATATATATATATATATATATATATATATATATATATATATATATATGTTTGTGTGTGAATATATGGATGTATGAACCGTACATTCTTTATTTGAGTTGTTGCAGGTATGATCCCTGTCAAGAAACTTTAATTTCAATTTGTAGGTTCATTTTCGAAACTTTTCAGAGATGTTCTAAGTCCAGAGAATAAAACAATGTAAAAGAAAAATATGAGTGATGCTAGAAGTTGAACACCTGACTTTACATAGATCGAATGAAAATCCATATTTTTGTCAGAAGGCCCAAGGTTTATGGTAAAAATATCAAGGCAGCAGTTCTATGGACGACATAAATCCCGTTATTATAAAGTCAGTATCTCTCTATTTATCTCTCTATATCTATCTATCTCTATCTATCTACCGGAATAAATATGTATATATATAAATATATATATAATATATATAATATATATAATATATATATATATGTAAATATATATATATATATATATATATATATATATATATATATATATTTATATGTATATATAGATAGATAGATAGATATAAATGTGTGTCTTTATATGTGTGTATATATTTATTCCTCAGATATTTCCGTTTTACATATTTTTATTGCTTTGACTTGATTATATACATCGTAAAGTAGCATATTGTACAAAACCAATAACGAATCCTTCATCATGTATACATTCAAAGCTTTTCTCTACTGATTTTGAACTTTTTCATGATTTCTGACTAATTTTAAAGCAATGTGCTTTTTGTGTGGAGGATATTATTTGAAAATAGTATTTTGTTATTTGTTTTACTTTATGTTGAATAGTTAGATTAACCGTAGACTTATTAGTAAAACGAACTCTTCACAATTCCCTTTGAAAGAATTCTTATTGTCTTGTCAGAACGTTAAAAAAATAAGAACCATTTTAACTTGGAATTGACTTTATTTGGGATGATATGGCTTTTGGCTTTAGCTTTTGACTATGAATGTCTCTTTGGAGTTTTTTTAGGGTATCTTTTATCTTCATTGGTTTTTTTAAGAATAAAAATAAAATGTTGCTGATGTCTGTTTATGAATGGCAAACACCTGGTAAATACTTGAAATTACTAATCTTTTGAAGAAAAAATACATTTTTTTTCTTTTTTTTTTTTTATTATTGTTACCCACTAAGCATTGACTTAGCCCTCTTAAAGCCACGTGTTTCTGATAAGGAAAAGACAGCTGTTGTCATGCGACCACCCAAATATTGTTGGGACATGCTTGACCTCACCCTGTTGACAGAGACTGTAACTTCACCCTCTGGATATGACCCGAGGTGACCTGCCCAAGGGGTGGGTATCTACAAGGTCCTTTAATTAAAGGACCTTGGGTATCTATTACTCTGCTAAAGTCGCGTCTCGTGACCAGGGAAAATATAATACATCTTGTCTCATCTTCTTTCTTTAATGGCTTTTCAGATTTCCCTCTATATTGGCTTTACGGTTTACCTTATCCGATGTTTTTTCATGAAAGAAGGGTTATGTTTTTTTATTGAGTTCTATGCCATTTCTCTTTTCTTTTATGTTTAATGTTTTTGCGTGTTATCTGTGTATCCACTTCTTTCTACTGTTATTACGAACAATTACCTATAAAATCGACAAAACAATACTTTACTTTCTCCTCTAAGTCATGTTACTTTAAAGGTGATATGTTAGGTCCTCAACTAATATCTTAAACTTGCCCAGTGACCCCTACTGACCTCAGTGATTGCTTTGAGCAATTAATAGAGACCTTCAGGAGTTGCTGGCTAACCAATTACTGGCGCAGTGAAACAGGAAGCCAATAAATTGGGATAAGGAGAATTGAGAAAAGTCTCTTTAGTAAAGGTAGAAGCATCCGTTCGATGTCTGGTAAAAGATTTTATCTTTGGGTGATCCCTTCACCGAAGACCTTTTTTTTGTACTTGGAAATCATAGATATTTGAGGGAACGTTCGTTTCACTTATCCCACTGTTCTTTGACTTTTTCCTTTCTCATACCCCCTATGCTATGACTAATGCTCTAACAGTAGAGTAACAACCAAGAACACTTCGTCTCCTATATACAGGGCCCATATTTTCAACATTCTAAATTCACCATTTCTGGTGCATAAGAGGCTAATACTGGTTGGAGTGTTTGATTAAATACTTTGCTTTTTAGAGAAAGTGGTATTTTACATTTCATAATCTCGTATTTATTTACCAAAAAGTTTCTAGCCCATGCTTATTCTTCTTTTAATTTTGGTCTCTTGTCCTGGGGAAACACTTACTGTTTGTCCTAAGTAAGTATATTTATTAAAAATCTTTTGAGGTACGTCCATAACCCTTATTTGTTGTCTGTCTGCTTTTTTATTGAACATTATCTTAATTTTACTCGTATTCATTTTCAGTCCTACATATATACATATAAATGTGGTGCACTCGTGAATCACAAGGAAACTTGTTCATGATGGAATTCGCTGGAAAGAGGTTGAGAACAGAACAGGTACAGAGTTTGTGTATGGAGAACTAGTGGCCAGTATCAAGGGCGTCTTGAAACGGCCTTGCCAGTGCAGTGTTAAGCCAGTCATTGATCCAGTCCTATAGAGTATAGATATACCGTAGCAATTGTAGCGCTGAAAATATGAAAGCAAAAATTGTAAGAATGGTAAAATAAGACCATCAAAATACGTTGATAACTAGTACAAGAAATAAAACATGCATTATATGGATTGTTTTCCGATGTTTTAGAAATTTGATCTATGGGATCCCTCCATAATGCGATGGTAGTAGGCACACCTAAATGCTGTTGACTATGATGAAAATTTCTTCAACTACACAAGAAAAAAGGCGATTTTCAAATTTGGTATCACCCATACACAGCAATTCACTTACCATTATTCCCAATTATAGTTATTGTACTGAAAAGTCTATCGACCATTTTGAGCAGAAAATACATAATTGGCACTGGACGTGATGCTAAAACCTTGTAGATATTGTTAGTTATTTTTCAAGCCTTTGACTTCATTATCTCCATGGTGAGCTACTAAGCATTTAAAGGGCGCACTTAGCAGTAGCAGTATTTGTATTAAATGTATTACTAATGTATGATACGCGTATACTTACTGCCATATTCAAATATTTAAGTATTTAAAATATTAAAAACACAGAAATCCAAAGATGGGGCAGGTATGGTGTGATTGGGAGTGAAGATGAAAAGTGGAGGGGAATACGATATTGGGGGTACTCAACGAGTAGTCTGGGGGTGGTTGTGGTTGTTAGTGGATAGGTTAGACGCACACCTCACACTCGTTTTGTTCTGTATAACACTTTAGATATGATGACTCGATTAGGCTTAATATCCTTCAGTAAATTCCTGACAAAACACATAGCAATATGCTAAGTCAGCCATGAATTTGGTCGGGATGTTAAAGGTATTGTGCTGAAATAGCTCACTGATACAATGATTCCTTGAGGAGATATTTGCGTTAAATGGCATTTGTCTGCCTCTTAAATGCATAGTGGAGGTCTTCTCAAGATTGTGATATGTGTTTATGCAACAGTTGATTTCATTGTAGGCTATTGACCTGAAACGTCAATTATTGATTAGGCAAGGTTATTTTCATTTCCAAAATGACGTATTGGGTGTTGTTCCAGAATACCAGAAAATACTCATTACTGTGGTTTGAAGTTACATTAGAAACACAAATATCATCGAGTAAAGGAAAAAATTAATCGGCTATCACGCTGAACTCCTTTTGTTTTCTTAATCAAAAGTACTTTTTATTCTTACATGTAAATGACCCTCAAATATATGAAATCTCTGGCTGATGAACGCGATCCGACAGTATACAAACAGACCGTCTTACTTTTAAAAAATATCCTTCGTTGGGAATCTTAAGTTTTATGTTTTATATAATTTCTGAAGTGATATTCACTATGATTACCCAGATATCTCACTTAGACGAACATTGGTTGACACCTCTTTCGTGAGATAAAAGACTGTGTGACCTTATAGGATAAGGAACAAATGCAGTCAAAATATATCTCACATGTTTAGAGTATATATTGTTCTGGAAGGAGACTTCTCCAAGTCATTACAAATATCCATTAAAGTAGTTCAGATTGTGTAAAATCCTTTATGAAATTTATATTCCTACATTGTGGTCTCGTACAGGAAACATCAGTGCCTGGTGATCGTTGGAATGGGGTTCGAGTCCCGATCAAGCTCGTTAGTTTCTTTGGTCGCTGCAACCTTATGAGCTAAGGAATTGGGTGTTTGGAGGAACCTATAGGTCTATCTGTTGAGTCATTAGTAGCCATTGTCTGGCCCTCCCTGGTCCTAGCATGTGAGGAGAGGGGCTTGAGCGCTCATCATTTGTAATATAATTAGTCTCTAGGTTATTGTCCTGCTTGCTAGGGCAATGTCACTGTCCCTTGTCTCTGTCATTCATGATCCGCCTTTAAACCATTAAAGCGAGAGTAGTAAGATATAGTAGCGAGTAGAGTTTAGAGTTGAATAATATTTGAGGAGAAAAATAGCAACAAATTAATAATCATTTATTCCCTTCGTTCCCTCCTCCGTTTCCTCAACGCACCCTCCATCATCACCATATGATAGATAGGGAAGAGAGGAAAATAAGAGAGTGAATCGGAATGAGAGAAAAGGAAAGAGTTGGGATAGGAAGTGTGAGGGGGAAATAACAGGCAAGGGGAATGAAGGATGGCACACTGAAATAGGATTGATAAGAGTAAGGGAAAAACACCCATGTTTTGGCTGATAACGAAGGAAACGAGAGAGAGAGAGAGAGAGAGAGAGAGAGAGAGAGAGAGAGAGAGAGAGAGAGAGAGAGAGAGAGAGAGAATTTTAAATTAAATATCGATTTTATATGAATATGGAACTAAAAGAGAGCTTTGTAAGTGAAGAAGGTGAATAGAAATCCTTCCATTTATCTGTACACGGACATAAGCATTAAAAGGAATATTCGAAAATTTTAGACTAAAGGCAATTGGGAATCGTTTGAAGGATTAGTACTTTTGATATGAGATGTGCTTTGGACTAGTGAATACTTTAGTTGCATGTGTAAAGGATGATAGTCCCTTGGCCTACATTCCATCCGCTGTAGGTATATCTCTTAATATATACGTGAAATTAGTGTGTTTCAAATCATTAAAGATGAAGTTGGACCCTAACAAAACTCTAGGTATGATTTTCAGTAGGTCGAGGACAGTGGTTCCTTAACACTCAGATTTTTTTTATTGGCAATGTCTCTTAAATCATTCGAATTTCTAGGCGTGGTTTTTAATTTTAAATTAATTTTGCAAAACACATCCGGGCTGTATCTCCTTCAAGTGCACCCAAAAAATGGCATATCATGAGAGATGAGAATTTTGGGGACAATCCATCAAGAGGAAATGTTTAATTCTTTCATTCAACCACGGCGTCAATCAATCAATTATTCTTCCATGTTTCAGGTATTTCTGGTCTTTAGCTGATGATTTCATCTTAATTTGTTAAAAAAAAAGTGGTCTTTTAAATTCCTTATCCCTGACCTGGACATTAATCTCTGGTACAGTTGTTCAGTTCTTTGTCCATGTGCATGTTGCATAAGATTTTTCATAATTTCGACCATCCTCTGCATTCGGATCTTACCAGGCAGTCCCATCCTCTTCGTAGTACTAGATATGCAGATAATTCTAACATTTTTGCCTTTTCCTTCAAAATTCTCGATACTGCACAGTATTCTAGAAGGTTTATTCTAACTGTCGCTACATTACCCTCCTAACCTGCATTAGTAACCTTAAATTTGTGGTCCGCCGTCGGTAACCTTGTACCCCATACGCGGACCTCAATTTTCGGATCAAATAAGTCCCTTATTATTAATGGTATTAAAAAAAAAAAAAACTTGGACCTTGGTTACTAATCATTCCTTAAGACTATGTTAGGAGTAAAGGAAAAAAGAATATTTACTATTTATTATAGGTATGAAATAATAACCTGATGAAAATATATACATTAATTAAATATCCGATAAAATTGTGTACACTTGTTCCTAAGTTCTTATGGTGATCTTTACGATGAAGTAGGATAATATGGGAATTTTTTTGTCCTAGCCCCAAAAACACCAAATATGTGACGTGGGTGAAATAACTAAATTAATTTGGCCCAAAAAAGCCGTACTTAAAAAATTTATGCCGTAAGCCACCTAAATATTAAAATATCTTGTGCATTTACCACCCTTTAATACAAAACCGGTAGAAAATATTATATATGAGGTGTCAAAAAGAAAAAAAAAATTCTTTCTAGAGAGCCATTTTACATAGGGTATTTCTCATATAGGTCACTCAAAAATCAATATAAGACCCTCAAATCAAATAACGGCCACACAGCCTCAAGATAACATCACTGCATAGCAACACTATTCACCAGTGTTCACTTAAAATCTCATTAAGTTTTATAAATATCATTAAGATATATATCAAAATGTAAAAGTGTACAATATTAAGATTTGTACATTGTAAGGTAACATGGTACCCACCTGGTGACCGACGAAAGTTTGAGGAGCTATAATCCGGGGAATATCTGGAGCTCAGTTTGACCCTTCATACCCCTACCGATACACACAACCAACTGACTCCGCGCACCTATAACTCTTGGGAAAAGCTGACATAACCCTGGGAATCTCTAAAAATATGGTTCTGCATATGTGCCAGCTCCCTACATGGGGTCCAGGATCTGCACGCAGGGCTAAGCTGGTAGTTGAATTGGTGAAATTTCAGAATTTGAAGCTTGTTGCTAATACTTTTCTGTTGAACAGGTTTGAAATAAGTCTCGTTTCATAATTTATATATGACATAATTTTAACATTGTTGCTGACCTTAATGTATTTTTTATTGCTTTTTTCTTATTCATAGTTAATTCAGTACTTATCTATTTCCTTTCCCCACCAGGCTGATTTGTTTTCTGCATTCCCATTTAGAATTATAGCTTGGATAATAGTAAGTATAATAAGAATAATAATGAGGTAATGTGGTGATACCAAAGTTAAACTTTGCAGAGATAGTTGGTTGGCCAAGGCACCAGCCCCCAGTTGAGATACTACTGCTAGTGAATTTTTGGGTCCTTTGACTGGCCAGGTAGTATTACATTGGATCCTTTGCTGCTTACAACACATTTTTCCTTTGCCTACATATACACCAAATAGTCTTTACACAATCCTCCTCGGAGATAGCACTGCAAGCTGTATAACCACCAACCAACATTCTCCTCTGTCCTCATACACCTGACTTCACTAAGATAACGGAAAAAAAAAATCTTTTTCAATCAAGGGGTTAACTACTGCACTGTAATTATTGAACAGTGACTTCAGATTCACTTGATAAGAGTAGAAGAAACTGGCTAGGGTAAGCAACTCCCTTAGGATAAGTATACTCCAAAATCAAACCTTTGTTCTTTAGCCTTGGGTAGTGGTATAGTGTCCGTACAATGGCCTTCCACTGTCTTGGGTAAGAGTTCTCTTGCTTGACGGAACACTCGCGCACACTATTCTGTCTGTTTCCTTATCTACTTTCCTCACTGAGCTATTTTCCATGTTGGAGCCCTAGGTCTTGTTGCATTCTTCTTACCTAGTAATAATAGTAATAACAGAAGCAGATCGATGAAATTTTTATGATCCAGTAGTTTAGATACCAGTGTGGATTTTTTGTGGTAAAATTTACCTTCACTCTGGATTCTTGAAGAGATTAGGCTACATAAGTAGTTTCTTGTTCTTTTCTTGCATTGAGAATAGTGGCAATATGGGCTGATCTTAAGATTACAGACTTGCAATATTAATATTCCAAACCATCTCCAAGAATCACGTGCAAACCCCTTAGTTACTCTTAGCTGGTACCTAGATTTTACTGTTTCATTCGATATTTGTCCATAAAGGATTGTTGCGTGTATGTTTTCCAAGGGCATTTACTTGTAATATTGTATCTCTTGACCTCAATTTATAGCAGCCAGATAAAGTTATCTATTATTATTTAAGCTAGGGTCTTGGCCGTCAATAATGTTGAATTTGAATTCTTTCACTCGGGGATTCACTGACTCAGTCTCCCTACATTATTGATTCATGAATTTAACTTTATATTGATTTATTGTTTTTATTTTAAATGTGTCTGCATTTACTTATGCATAAACGTCTATATATATATATATATATATATATGTATGTGTATATATATATATATATATATATATATATATGTATGTGTATATATATATATATATATATATATATATATATATATATATGTATGTGTATATATATATATATATATATATATATATATATATATATATATATACACACTTATGTATATCTATAAATATTAATAGGTATATATATATATATATATATATATATATATATATATATACACACATATATATATATATATATATATATATATATATATATATATATATATATATGTGTGTGTGTGTGTGTGC
The DNA here is from genome assembly GCF_036898095.1 of Palaemon carinicauda. Taxonomy (NCBI): domain Eukaryota; kingdom Metazoa; phylum Arthropoda; class Malacostraca; order Decapoda; family Palaemonidae; genus Palaemon; species Palaemon carinicauda. The sequence continues at coordinate 92,198,434 of NC_090725.1, read as the reverse complement.
GTGTGTGTGTGTGTGTGTCTTCATCTTCATCATCGTCATTACCAACCGTAACTAGTCCATTGCTGGACGAAGGCCTCAGACATGTCCCTCCACTCCCGTCTGTTTGTGGTCTTGTAGGCCGATCTATACCAGCAAATCGTCCTAGCTCACCAATCCATCGTCTTCTCTGCCTTACCCTCCTTCTATTGTAATCTCTAGGGAACCATTCTGTTATTCTTAATGTCCATCCATTATATCATTCTCATTATATGTCCTGTCCATGTCCATTTCTTTTTCTTACATGTCACAGTATCCTCTACTTTAGTTTGCTCTCGTATCCATGTTGCTCTTTGTCTGGCTATTAGTGTTATGCCCATCATATTTCTTAGGAAGCGTGTGATACAGCCAACGACGTTCATCTTGCTTCATTAAGAATATATGTTCATCATGAATAATAATAATAATAATAATAATAATGATATTAATACCAACATGTTTATTATTTAATAATGTTGTTTTTAATATCAGCAATAAATCATGCTTTTGGTTTTATTATCTTAGGGCAAATATCGGCTTGGAAGTGGGTTCGGTTTAAGATTTAATTTTGTTTACATCTTGGTTTATACATTTCCTCTGTAACTCGATCTTTCAAATAACAGAGAATTAATACAAGGCTAAACCAACTGCGGTCTAGTTGCTCTGCCTCCGTTTATTTGGTTTAATCCCACCATTATTCTTTTGCAGAATTATTGCTCTTACATTAATAAATTATTTGTTTTGGAGCTCATTTGAGTCTCGGGGTTCAGACAAACATAATTCATATTTCGCATGATTAAAAATGATCGTTTAAATTTAATGAAGAGAAAGCGCTCGCTGAGCCTCTATTATAGGATATACTGTATGCCACGTTGGGCCAGAGATTTGATATATGCAGTCGTAGCTAGTGTTGAGGAACGGAAAGGAAGAAAAATATATGTTTATATATATATATATATATATATATATATATATATATATGTGTGTGTGTGTGTGTGTGTGTGTGTGTGTTTGTGTGTATGTGTGTGTATTTAATTACGGGTAAAGCATAATATGATAAGGAATTAACTGTGGAGAATAGTTTGAGAAATGGACGAGAAGAGCCCAGATGGAGAGTTGTTTTCAATATTTCAGGATTGGAACAGCTGGTGGGATAGTTTGTGAGAATAGAAGTGTTGGCCGAGGGAATGAAAATATAAACTGGTGGGATGAAGCATTAGAAGGTTTGATTATGTAATAATGCGATTGTTTGATGTGCACTTGCATGATAGAAGTTGTAGGAGAAAAACAGGTGCAAGCCTACAAGAGGAGGGACACGGTATTCAGGGATAAAATGAGAGAAATATAGATGTCAGGGACAAAACTGAAGAGTAAGTGGTGACTTACGAGCTTCGGGGATAATAAGAGTTGTTTTACCTGACAGTAAATGTAGAAAAACTTGATTAACAAATGCACAGCAGAATAGAAGATGAAAAGGAAAATATACTATTAAACATTAATGCAAACAAGGGATGGTGGAGAATAGAAGAGAACAGAAGTGCGAGACGGGTGATGGTATGTGTAGAATGCTTATTGAAAGCGAGTGATGATGATTTAAGAAAGTCTGAGTTTGAAGAAAGGTAATGCTATAGTCGATGGTATCCAAGTTTGACTGATTGACTAACCGAGATTTGAAAGGTATGTTTTGCTAGTGAAAAGATTCTGTAATTGGGAGTGAGAGGATTAATTGTTCTATTTTATAAAAGTATAGATAACAAAAGGGTTTTTAAAAGGTTATTAAGGGCATAATGTTATTCGGTATATAGTGAAAAGATGAATTTAGGAATCGAATTGAGAGAGCGAAACATGTGACAGGAGTGTTAATAGGGGAAGAATGTAGTGTTTATAGACAGGGAAGAGTATGACTGAGTTAAGTCTTTGGCATGAAAGTGTTATGTCAAGAGTTTAAAAGTAAAAGAAAAATTTTCTAAATTGCAATATGGAATTGCAATTCTGCGATTGAGAGGGTTATTATTATTTCGAGAAACTCGGGAATGCTACAAAGGTTAGAATAGGGTATTTTGAGATGGCTCATCCATGTGAAATGAATGGAAGATTAGTGTTTAGTGGTAAGATTGTACAATTCTGAATTACCAAAAAGTAGGAGGATAGTAATGCCTAGAAAGAGTTGGATAGATGGATTGAAAGCTTATTGGATAGAAAGGGCCTTGATAACCAGGGAGTGAATATTGCGTACATGGTAGGTTGGATGGTATAATGTGTGTAAGGGAGTTCGATGACCTTTTGATGAGCCTTTTGTGTTGATTTTTGATGCAATATATGTATGTATGTGTGTATATATATATATATATATATATATATATGTGTGTGTGTGTGTGTGTGTGTGTGTGTGTGTGTCTGTTTGTGTATGTATATATGAATACGTATATATATATATATATATATATATATATATATATGTGTGTGTGTGTGTGTGTGTGTGTGTTTGTGTATGTATATATGAATAGATATATAAATATATATATATATATATATATGTACTGTATATATGTATATGTATATATATATATATATATATATATTACTGTATGTATATATAGATAAATATATGTGTGTGTATGTATGTGTAGATGCCTATGTATTTTTGATAACCACTAAGACCTCAAAACTTTTTTTTACTCCCCTATAGGACTTGATCTTTCTCACGAGAGGTTCAACTTTTTCATCCATCATATCCTAGTGTTAAATGTGTACTCACGACACTCGCGTTCTCAGAATTGAGTCTGATACTGACGATAAACGTTTCTTTCCTTCTTTTCCATCACTTGGATGAGGAGTTAAGAAAGTATTAAAACAAGGTATAACTGATAGAGAGAGAGAGAGAGAGAGAGAGAGAGAGAGAGAGAGAGAGAGAGAGAGAGAGAGAGAGAGAGAGAGAGAGAGAGAGAGAATCAAGAAAGCTAGTAACAACTTTTCTTAGACGATTTTTATAAATTTCATTCCAAATATCCTGTTCAGGCTAAGGAAACCAATGCTGTGCATTATAACAAACCTTGATGTCCATTTATTTCCTCTTTCCTGTCATTATAACGCTACTTCATCAGAAAGGTACGATTGAATTAAAGAGTGCAAATAATAACCGGTGGAGGAAAAGCTAAGGAGATCCAAATTATTGTTTGATCTTTCTTCGACCCATATGATCCAAATTCCGCGTCAAGACAGGCGCCTTAACGTTATCATCACACTGTTTTGTTGAGCCTTTGAACTATGATTATCTCCATTAGAGTAAGAGGAAAAAAGAGAAGCAATATTCAGGTTACCAATAAATAGAAACATTACTCCAGAAGCCTGCACGACGAAAAAACAAATCTCATATTATTTGGTTAAATGGGCGGAAATAATGTATCCTAAATGACTAAATTTAGAGTACTGTTGATTCTCATCTGTTGGAAACGATATCCAGATATCATCCGAAAAAACGTTAATTTGCACATCCCAGAAGTCGACTTGGCTATATATGAGGTGTGTACTTTTAACAATCTTTCAAAGAGTGAACAATTCACGTGCCGTTCTTGGTACAAATCCTCTAGACTGAATCTCTTGGAACCATTTGGATCATAAATCTGAGAGTCGTGACGACTATTATATTGTCTGAATATTCGTTGACCCTAATAGAACGGATTCTTATACTAACGATAGATTCTTATCTCCATGACACTATACTGAATTATTCTAAATGTTCAGCTGTGCTAGGTTTTGCGTTCTGGTCAAAGTTTACCTTTTCGTCGCTCTTAGTTCCATCTAATGCTGCTATATAGTAGACATTGTTGACAAGACTTCTTTCATGAGTAGATGTGATGGTGTTGGTATGTATGGCTAGGTATTCTATTCGGCCATTACCTAAATTCAATCCCCTGTCTGGTTGTCAGCAGATTACAGGGACCTTTACTTGTCCGACACTGTTGCCTGAAGTAATGGTTCTCTTTTTACCCTAATTTTGAATACGATTAAGACTTTCCTTGAGTGTGAGCCTCTCGCCTTGCATGGCGCCAGCATCCACATTCTAATACAATACCTAAATTTAAGTATTGTTGTTTAGGGGTTGTGGTGGCCAATGAGGTAACGTCCCTGACTGGTGAACGCCAGACTGGGGTTCGAGCCCCGCTCAAACTCGTTAGTTTCTTTGGTTGCTGCAACGTCACCATCCTAGTGAGCTAAGGATGGGGGGTTTGGGGGAGCATATAGGTCTATTTGCTGAGTCCACAGCAGCCATTGCTTGGGTGGAGAAAGGCCTTGGGCGCTGATCATATGTATATATGATCAGTCTCTAGGACATTGTCCAGCTCGATAATCAGGGCAATGTTACTGTCCCTTGCCTCGGCCATTCATGAGCTGCCTTTAAGCCTTAAGATGCCAATGAACCCTATTTCTGAAATTTTTATTCCTTTCTGTGTGAAACTGTTGCATTGTCTTAAAGTGGTAATTGGGGTCGGTGTTCATTATAATAATAATTGGAGCCGCACTTCACAGTGCTATGCGCCGTTACCATCGTTTTTTTTTTTTTTTTTCTAATGTGCTCGGCTTTTTTTTTCTAGTTGGAAATAAAAAAGTAATTATTATTTTATTTGTTAATTCTACCTATCTCTGTCTTTATTCACTTGTAAACATTCCTTTGTAGGCATTCTTTATTGACATAATTATTTTGATAATAGAGTTTAAAAGCATTATCTGCGACATTGATAATGAATAGCATTTCCCTATCACTAGCAATTTTTTTATTGGTCAGTTGACTAGGATCGGATAAGGGGAGAAAAGGTCTATCCTTAATAGATTAATTTCAGTTTTACTTTTCTCAGCGTTATCTTTCTAGATAGATTCATGGGAAAGCTTTTATTAATCTCGTCTGCAAAACTATTCCAAAATTACATACGTATAGGGAAGCACATCAAATATGCGCATATTTATAGAAATACGTATATCCAAATCGGCCCCATTTTGGATTTTACCCATGTTTCGTAATTCGTCTTTAATTTTCCGTCCAGGCAGGGTCGATTAGAAGGCTAATTGATTAATGAATTCCCGTTCCCTTGCGTCTATTTTTCCTACTTTTCCCTCGAAAAGAAACCATTAGAAAAAAAAAACACTCCCTTTAGCCTGCAGGTTACTATTTTCCATCTATTTATCCTGTGGAAATTAGCACTCCTGTTTGAGTGTGTCCAACGATGACTAATCTCTCCCTTCAATTATCGTTTTTAGAATTTCCCCCTTGTGGCTTTATCTATATGCCTATAAATTCCCCTCTTTCAATTGTGGGTCAATCACTTCTTATGTGATAATCCAGATTGATGTTGAAGTCTTCTTATTTCTACTGTAGTTGGTTTTAGATCAACTTGTGGACATTTCGTAATTTTTTATATTCCAACATGAAGTTACAGTACTACATTATAAAGACATTGCTTTGAACTCTCTCTCTCTCTCTCTCTCTCTCTCTCTCTCATAACAGGCCAGTAACAATTCATGTATCTCATTTAGTCAAATTAGCGTGTCAGTCAGGTAATATTTATGTATGTGCGGATTCCTGATATATCCCTTCCTTTTTTATGTGAGCTCGGCCACTCCTAATGTTTTTTTCAGGCCAAACAAAGAAGATACGAAATGGCAAAAAAATTATATATAAATTAACATCCGACTGTCGTCTTCCCGACAAGTGATCATTTACTCCAGGCTAATTTCCTGTCGTAGTGCGTCCTAAAATAAACATAATTGAATACCGAAGAATACTCGGAGATCCAACAAAGGATGGCGAGAGAGAGAGAGAGAGAGAGAGAGAGAGAGAGAGAGAGAGAGAGAGAGAGAGAGAGAGAGAGAGAGAGAAATTTGAGGTAGGCAGACAGATGCACAGTCATACTGGTAGATAGATTGAATATGAACAGGGAGATAGACAGGTAGATTAGACGCAGCCAGATACATGCAGACATACAAATATATAGGTAAGGCAAACAGCTACGCAAATTGATTAGAGATAAGCAGGCAGAGACAGGCTTACAGTGCGATATATAAAGTTGAGGAGACAGACATTTAGACATACGGACAGATAGATTAGAGGCGAGGAGAGAGACACGCAGACTTGCAAATAGATCGATTAGAGGCAAGCAAACAATTACGAAGTTGTGCAGGCAGATATTTTGAGTTAGGTAATCAGAATTGCAGACTTGCAAGAAGTTAAGTTAGATATAGATACACATATAATTGAGTGGAAAAAGACTCGGAAATAGAACACTAACAAAGGACGTTTAAGTGGATGGATAAGGGGACACATTGGAAAGAAAGCAGGAGGATAGAGGAATAGATTGATGGTATGACATATTACTAATTATAAATTATGCAAAGTTTTATTCATGGTGTCTGTTTATGGGTGCCTATTGGAAACGTCCCTGCCAGGCAATTAGCCGGACTGGGGTTCGAATCCCGCTCAAGCTCGATAGTTTCTTGTAGTGTCTACAGCCATACCTTTCTTGTAAGCTAAGGAAGGGGGTTTTGAGGGAACTTATAGGTCTACCTGCTGAGTCATTAGCAGCCATTGCTTGGCCCTACCTAGGGTAAAAATGGGCCATGGGCGCTGATTCAATGTATATATGGTCAGTCTCTAGGACGTTGTCCCTTGCCTCTGCCATTCATGATCTGCCTTTAAAACTTTGAAATGTAAAACTTTTATGACAAAATAGGTATATGTCAATAAACGAACAGGTAAACACATTTCGATAGATATCTCCCGAAAGGGTTAACTCTGCGAAGGAGTTTCCGCATCTGCATTCTTCTAATTGATTCTCAACCTCCTCCTTATACGTGGTCATCGCACCTCACCGAGACTCCTTCCCCCACAAAAAAAGAGAGGTAAAAAATGGCCCCCGTATCCAGCCTAATTAGGACGGACGAAACTGTCCGAAATATCATGCACACGTGAAGGGTTCGGACGAATATTCATCATCGGCACAAAGAAATCCACTAAATAAGAATCCTCGGGAAACCTACTCTGGCAGATAATGATGGTGTTTAGAGAGACATAACCCCCTTATTACGGAGCGCCTGTGATCAGTTGCCTCACGCCTCGCTAAATCTCTCGTAAAAAATAGATGGGGAAAAAAGATACGCTCCCTAATGAGACTTTGGATGGCTCGGGTTTTCAGTCTAAAATGACAAAGTAATTAAAGAACTGATTGATTGAGCGCTTTGCCATTGGCCTCACTGCAATCGAGCGGTGATCGACAGTTCGCTTCTAAGTTGAAGGAAGAGAGAGAGAGAGAGAGAGAGAGAGAGAGAGAGAGAGAGAGAGAGAGAGAGAGAGAGAGAGAGAGTTTTCTTAATTTTTCTCTGCACTTTGTTTCAAGTTACGTTAAACTACACACACACACACACACACACACACACATATATATATATATATATATATATATATATATATATGTATATATATATATATATATATATATATATATATATATATATTCACTCACCTAAATGAATTTATTTTTTACTGCTTATTTTTTTATTTATATAGATAATATTCGTGTGTGTATGTGCGTGACCGACGGAGGACACGTGTGGAAACTAGGTTTTAGTCCTTTGTCTTTTATAATTTATTTTGTTTAATGATTTCTCATTTCAAATTATTATTATTATTATTATTATTATTATTATTATTATTATGATTTTGTATATATATATATATATATATATATATATGTATATATATATATATATATATATATATATATATATATATATATATATATATATATATATATAATACAGTATGAGTATGTAACTCAAATGTGTTAGAAGGTGGGAGAGGAAGGCTTAGCTATGGTTGGATATATCGCCTGAAAGACGCAATGGAAAGAAAGAGTTCTGGTATTTTGGAGTTGCAAAGTGACTGCAAGACAGGTATAAATAGGTCAGTATTTAGGTGGTTTGATACACTGCTCACGATCCTTTGAGTTGCATCAATGTTAATGTTTTAACTGTACTCGTGTGTCATCTACGGTATAACAGAATGTGAATGTGGCAGTACTTTTTTTTTTTTTTTTTTTTTTTTTTTTTTTTTTTTTTTTTGGTAAGTAATTGATGTCAGATCAAAGAAAAATGTGAACACCGGGTTCTTTTTGTGATTGTGGTTGTCATATTGGTAAAAACAAGACATCAGTCATAGCCACATTCCTCTGTTATCTGCTAAATCAAGGACGAATTTTGTTAACAGTATTTGCTTCACATACATACTCAGAAGTTAATCAGCAATGTTCCCACCACCTTACGTGCAGTGTACCACTTGCATCATTGCACACGATCTCTTGCTTATAGGAAATGCAAATATTGCACTTTTAACTACATAGCTCAGTGTTTTTGCTTCAATCACTGGTAACTGCACGGTATTATCTCAGCTTATCGTCTTCTATTCCTTTCACATAACTAATCAACTTCAAAACATAAGATCAATAATTCCATCTCAGTTAAACTTGTTTTTTTTTTACCTGACAACGCTGTTTTTACCATTCGATCTCTCCCATTCATCTTACGAGTATATAAGGCAAACCATTTATGTCCCAAGAACGGTTACAAAACTTTTTATTCGGCTTCATCTCAAACATTTTATTTCCATATAGCAGTGATTCCTCAAAAGATAAAGTTTATGAAACGTGCTAACCGAGGCATTTCTCATCTCTTTCTAGGTACCATCCTTTTTCACATCTTAGCATTCACTCTCAAATGCTTATACACTTTAGTCATTTCTATTGTTGCACTATTGAAAAAGTAGTTCATTCTTTATAACTTCCAATCAGCTTTAATATCTTACTCTTTTTTACATTAACTCTTCAAGTTTAACCTCTGACAAACAATCGCTAAGTCATTGACTTCTCACAACTCCATTCTGGTCGTCTCTTCTTTGCTAAGTAAACTTGCATTTAAGTCTTTTTTCTTGATTTTTCTCTCCACGCCACAAAAAACAAAACATCAAAGACAATCTTAAATTTGGAGCATCATTTTCATAACGAAATTCTGTAAGTTTCCTTCTTTTTTTTTAATCTCCAATCAAAATTAAAATATACAACTTCCCTGGTGAAGTAAATAATGTCTTCCCGTATAATTCTTTCTATCACCTCATGTCAAATTTTCCGTATGCAAAGGATTAGTTATTTTTCCTATACTTTGCTGTTTTGTTCTTCCAAAATCCAGTTAAATTTTACGCACAATACCCAGTCACTCGATAAGATCTATCAGTACCTACTACACCATCTCAAGCAATCCAGTTAACCTCCTTCATATTTCCTTTTTTCAGCCAGTTAGCTGTCGGCCGTACACTATCAGTGAGTAATTTCACTCCCGCATCATTCACATGTGCCTACCTATAGCCTGAACATAATTACTTTAAAGTTATGACTTCAGGGCTACGCAAGTGTATTTACTTTGGATTGTAGATTTTATACTTAGACTAGTATTCTACATTTTTTTTTTTTTTTTGCTCAGTATTGCCTCTTCCCCTGTAAAAGGTTCTCTATATCTTTCTCCTAAATTTTAACCCTTTTTAAAAGGGGTAGACATCTAAAACATTCATGAAATGGTAAACGTTTTCTTAACTCTGTTCGTACATTTTTCTAAATTATATTTGGGATAGCACTGATTAGTGGTGTTTTTCTTTAATTTTGGTAAACCAGATATAAGGGTAGCGTTTGAATATAGTTGTACATAAGAAAATATGTTGATTAAGTACAGTTCTGGAAATGATAATATGATATATGGTATTCCTTGTTCAGCATATAACTTTTTTTTATGTCGGCCAAGCATAAAGGCATTTCTGTCATTATATAACCGCACAAGATAGTTGTTTGTATGGCATTTTTAAATAATGGCTTCTCACTGGCTAAGATTGAGTCTTAGAATTGGTTGGTCAGATGCGAGTTTATTAATTTATGTTAATGACTACACCCAAAGAAATATTATCGAATCCTTAATTGCCTGTGCCCAAGGTCACAATTTAAACCTATGTCCTAGTCTGCTTTTCATTAATCCTTTATTATCCTTTTTTTAAATCCAATTTTTCTGGAATCATAAAGAAACTGACAGCTGAGGGATCCCATTCTCCTACATAAATACGATATCCTTGTATATTTATGCTCATTACGAGTCCGTCGACTAGTAAGACTGACTTTTCACTTTTTCTGTGGTGGATGTAATACACACGCATACACAGACACACACACACACACACACACACATATATATATATATATATATATATATATATATATATATATATATATATGTCTGTGTGTGTGTGGGTTTGTCTATGTATTGTGTATATAATTATGTCTGCATGCCTGTGAGGAATTATGATTGCAAATGAACGATTAGTGCATTCAGTTGAACGTAACGGAAGTAATTTATACATCACTAGAAATTTTATTGAAAATTATAAATTTAGATTTTACTTTTACAGAAAGAACCAGTAGTTCTTGAAATTGCAAATTTGTTATATCAAAGATAGCTGTATTCATTCTTATATTATTATTACAGTAGTTCGAAAAACAGTATGCTGTAAGCTCAAGGGCTCCAGCATGGAAAAAAGAGACAAGTAATGAATGGAAATAAGGAAATAAACTACACGAGAAGCAATGAATAATTAATATAGAATATCTTGAGATCGGTAATAGTGTTAAAATATAATTGTCATATATAAGAGAGTCTTATGTCAGCCTGTTCAACATAAAAAACATTAGCTGCAAGGAACTTCTGAAGTTCAACCGATTTAACTGCGAAGATCATTCCACAATCTGGTTAGAGCTGGAATTAGACTTTTAAAATACTGTGTAGTATTGAGCTTTATGATTGGGAAGGCCTGACTCTTAGAAACAACTACTTACCTGATACTACCTATAAGATGGTACAGTTTGGGAAGATCTGAATGCAAAATTTAGTCAGAATTATGAAAAATTTTATGCAACATGTACAAAGAACTAACTGAACGACGGTGCCAAAGGATAATAGCTAGATCAGGAATAAGAAATTTAATAGATTGCAAGTTTTTTCCAACAAGTTATGATTTGATTCGGCAGCTGAAGACGAGACAGGAGAACAATATCCAATACAAGGCAGAATGAAAGAATTAAAAAATTTCTTCAGAATAGATTGATCAACAAAAATCTTAAAAATCAATTTTGTTGACTAGATTATCATTCAAAAACACAACAAGCTCAACTCCTTTATATAATTGTGACCAATTCAAATGCAAAAGATCACTAAAACTGCCATTACAGTCTGCATGAGATTTTATATATATCTTAAATGGGTATGGCACATTAGGGACAGCCTGCCCAGTTTTAACTACTGTGCATGATCCGACGTCCCAACTGGAAAACCAGACGTTCTTGTTAAAAACTAGGGCAGTTAGTGTATACTATGTCGAAGCAGATATCAGATCTTTAAGTAGCTTCACTTATAATCTGTTCACAACCTAATTCAGAGGCAAAGTCCATAGTTCCTAAGCCAAAGCACTCGGTAGGAGAAACCGAATTTAATCACGAACTGTGGTAAGCAATAAAGTCACCAATAAGAACAAAAGAGTGCTTTCTATAATCTTGTATCCTAGCCATAATGGTAAGAAGACAATCGAAAATAGAATCATGCAAGTCTGGAATCTGATAGATCGAGCACAAATAAAAGTTGTCATTCCTTCCACAAATTTTTATCACATGAATTTCATGGAATCCATATTCATATCAGGATTTATGAGAAGCAGGGTGCTCAGCCCTTGTATACACCACAATTCCCCTTGCTCTAGGAATGGCATTCCATTTTAAAATAATTGGTTTCTTAAACCCTGTAATAAGGAGCTAAGATGAGTACCTCATTTGGGAAACCAAGGTTGCTGAGCATGATAGAATATCTTACTGTCTGGAGGCAACTGTAAGGTTTTGAATATTTGCATGCAGACCGCGTATATTGCAATACAGTAGACGACACTGACGAAGTCTAGGACGTACGGATTATGCTCAATATCTTCAGACACAACAAGAATGAAAAGCAGTAAAAGTCTCATCTTACTTAAAAACAAACTTACAATAATGATAAAAAAAAACATTACTTACAAATGTATATAGGGACTCTTACAACCCATAGACTGAAGATAAAATGTTAGATAAAACTTGGCAACATGAGAAATTTGACACACCATGCAAGGCCAAGTGTCCTCCAGGATAGCCATTTCAACTGAAGGGAGTACAGTAAAGATATTTTTGAAAATAAATGCGAGAGAGGAAGATAAATGAACATAAAGGGAAAAGGAAACCTCTTTATAAACCACCAGGCATCCATGGCTATTCTATTAAGTCTGCCCAACACCATTTAATAAAAGGTGGGGGGGGGGGTTGATAAGAAAAAACAGATAGCGTGTGTACCCTCAAGCAAGAGAACTAACCCAAGACCATGGTACAGTGGGCATGGCACGATCCACGATTGGAGAACCATGATTTGATTTTGGAGCGTCTTCCTAGAGAAGCTGATTACCATGCTTGTTAGAAGATCCTCTACTTTAGTTTGCTGTTGTATCCATGTTGCTCTTTTTCTGTCTAATCCCATCATTATTCTTTTTTGTAACTAGCTTATGTTCTAAGGCTTTAGCAAGGCTCCGAGTTTCTGATGCACGAGTTCTTTTTGGTAGGACCATCTGATTGAATATTTTTCTTTTTAAAGGAAGTGGCATGTTAATTTTCATAATCTCATTTACTCTTATTGATTTTCAGTCCTGCACTTTTGCTTTCTCTATTCAAATCTTCTGTCATCTTTTGTAGTTACTCCCATGATTTACTAAATAGAACTCTCATCTGCAAGTATTAAGTTGCTAGGGTATTCCAAATAATTTCATTCCTACAAGTTTAAGAAGAATTTATAAATGGAAAAAGTAGGAATATATA
>NC_090725.1:92170454-92182954 GCF_036898095.1 Palaemon carinicauda | reverse complement strand
TAACGCAAATCCAACTGAAATCATAAATATCAGTTATTGTATAAAAAAACTCATAATGAAGTACTGTAATAAAACTATACTATATAATTTAATTCAGTAAGGAAGAAAACATTTGCAATATGAAACGGGAATGTTTGTTGACTTGTAGCTGAAAATCATAGACATGTGCGTTAGGTGAAACCTACCCGAGGACAAAATTTAACAAAATTTTATTTGCAAACAATTTCTTGGAACCTATTAAGTTGCAAGTTGAGGACACACACGCTCTCTCTCTCTCTCTCTCTCTCTCTCTCTCTCTCTCTCTCTCTCTCTCTCTCTCTCTCTCTCTCTCTCTCTATATATATATATTTATTTATGTATATATATATATATATATATATATATATATATATATCTATATATATATATATATATATATATATATATATCTATATATATATCTATATATATATCTATCTATCTATATATATATATATATATATATATATATATATATATATATATAATCAGCCACTTGCTCTTCATTATTCAGGGGATGTTCTACATTGCGCTTCTGTTGGCAACTTGTTTAATCTTACAGTTGATGTAATCTAGGATTAGCTATGGATAATGGATTAAGAAATTATTTAACCATGAGCATATTACCCTTAAATTTCTTTTCGTATTCAGACTCAGTAAGTAATCGATGCTTCAAGGTTAAAGATGTCTGGTTTCAGTTCCAGTTTCATCACAATAGATGCTCACCAGAACGTCAGCCGGGAAAGCCCAACCCCCTGCCCTCTGTGGTGCCCAACCGCAGCAGTGGCCTCCCCAGGAAACATCTTAAACTCACAGTCCCGGGATGGGATCGATCTGCCGCCATGCGAATGCTAGGCAAACACGTTAACACTGTACCAGCCAGGAGGCTACATGAGATATGGGTCAAATACTAAAATAATTTTACAATTAGATTCAATTTCCTTCTCAAAAGAAATTGATGCATTATGTTGGAATTGGACAACACTTTTATCATTTAATTGGGTGTAAAAAGGCGGTTAAGGATAGGAACCTTTTATGTCAGAGGTTAACATTTTTTTTTATTTAATTTTATTTAAAAAGGATTCATTTTATTACTCTACGCCTTTCATTACTTGTTACTGAAGAAATCTTCTGTTAAAGAAATGAAAATTATTAGATTCTTTTGCCAGAAGACTTGTCTTTGTTAATGTTCATGAAGACTAATATCGGTCCTCAGCTGACATCAGTTTCTTGTTTAACAACAGAAAGAAAAGCTGCCGCACAAATTGCAACCGTGAGTGATTTGACAATTGTTTGAGTTATATGTGTGTATGTAATTTTCTGCGGCAACTCGGGTTCTCAAGTTCATAGCCATGTCGCTAATGATATACTGCCTTTCTTCTTCTTTTACCTCTTCTTTTTTTCCGACTAAAGAATTCGAAACTCATTACGAGCTCTTTCCTAACTTGCCAGAAAAAAAGTTTACCTCTAACTTGTTTACTTTTTGAAAATACTTTTATATATCAACATGAAAAATTATGCATTGGTTTTCCTTACTCGTTAGTCGTTACAGGTAATTGAATTTGATTAGGTGCCATCAAAATGACGATACTCTGTTCTCTTGTAAGTCATAAGGCTAAGCCTTACTAATGGAATGTGTTACTCATTTATAAAATTACCAGCATTTTCATTGATTAATTCATCATTTAAATATCATTGATTCTCTTACAGCCTAATGGCCCATGTCATAAAAGCCAGTTGGCACATAGGTCAGGGAAAGTAAAAACAATAGATTTTCCCTATTTTAACCTCCGTTGAAGTTTCATCACTACCAATATCCTATTTTCACAGATGGTGTCTGGTGACTTGACCCATTTGACACTTCCCTTAGAAAATTTCCTTTTATTGCCGAAATTGTAATGATTTTTCCTTCCAATATAATAACCTTAAAATGCAATCAATTCTCGCATGATTATTTTTGCTCAGGTGGAAGTCATTTTCCGAGTCGAACGATCCCAACTCCATTTCCTTAGTTTTGAGTGGTGTCTGTGAATCCCCGTCTCCCAATAACTATAATCATTATTTATGTCCATATTCGTCGCCTTGTTGAAATTACTCTACGCCTTTTATTACCTCGACTCTTCGAAGAAGGTAATTAGAAGGTAATTACAGGTGATTACAGCGAGACATGTCATTAGCCAGGTGCTGATGTCACGTTACTACAGAACGCTGTATTTGGGGTCTATGGTTAAGTTTTTATTTGATGAGAAAGAAGTCGGCTTTGCCTAACGACGCTCATTGTTTGCAATGGAAACCTTATAGGTGCACACACAAACATGCTTCTTTGTTTGTTTATAAGGTGCACTTGTTTGTTACCTGGACGATTAGAAAACAAATATATTACTACTCTTCAAGTGCATTGCGTTATGATCATCATTTTTATAGGCATCTTTCTTTTTCATTACTCTGAGGGAAAACACGTTTTTTCTTAAAGACAGCCATTTCTATAACTTCAAGATATTTCTTCTTTGATTATTTAGTCACAATTTTTTATATGACTGATAATTACAATAATCTCGTATGAAACCATCGCTGCTGTTTAACTATTCATTAATTATTTCTGCAGTTGGAACAATGCAGAGATTGTAAAAGGTGAGAGTGTTTTGTGACATTTGACCAAAAGTACAGATTGTACTCAAGATAATGATTTCAGTTTTATTTAATGGCCCGGATAGTGATCCACTGAAATTAGTAGCTCTCTCTCTCTCTCTCTCTCTCTCTCTCTCTCTCTCTCTCTCTCTCTCTCTCTCTCTCTCTCTCTCTCTCTCTCTCTCTCATACACACACACACACACTCACACTGAATTGTTGCAGAAAAAGATTAAGAGCTCATTTCTGCTTTTTTATATTCATTGTAATTTCTAGGATACTGATGTTGAATATTGTTTGGATACCATGAATGATGTGACTTTAAGAAATGCACATTATTTTTACTAAACATGCAAATGATTTTACTAAATACTGTAATCTTTAGTTCCTACTCTCGGAAAAGAATAAGTTACTCTTCATAACCAAGGGTGCCATCGAGTTCAAGCCATTAGAAATTGCGAGAGAATCAGATCACAGGATCAAACGAAGAAACTCCTCTAGCAGGTACTTTTTTTATTATGAGGTTTAATCTGTGACAGCCTTACTGTGTTCTAACAATGATAAGTGACAGCTTTTCCTGCCAATCATGATTACCAATGGTCTTTCTGTAAGATTCCTTCTTTTCCTTACCATTGCACTGTTCTGTTATCAAATGCTGATATTGACTAATCCCTACCCCTTTTTTTAAAATTTACAAATATTGTAGTAGGGATATCATTCTCTGTTAGCTAGGTTTGTTGTATGGGTATATATACGTCTTTTAATATTGTTGGGCTTATACTAAGTGAAGTTGTGAACAGCACAGAACATTCATAGAGATAGATGACTAAAGGGAAGAAGAACCTTCATAAGGAAGAAGAACGTTCATCCTCAATCGACCCATACTGGGAAACAAACTCTTGATTATTCTGAACCTTAATTACTATATTGTAAATCAAGCATAAATCACGGATTGAAAAATGCTAGATAAGTTCTGCAACTGCATCTCAACACAAATTAGTAGTCATGAATTTGAGAAATCTCGTTTTGCGTGATTTACCTGTCTGTTGAATTCCCATATCCAAGGCAAATCATTGTATACACTTGTTAAGCGATATTCATTATCCATTGAACAATTTCGAATCGTTTCGGGAGAAAGGTCATTATATTATATAATTTTAACGCTTTGAGTGTCATTTGATATAATTTATATTCGGCAAATATTACTCAATTCAGCACCATATGCAGTATTTTTACGTAGGAAAAAATAAAAAACTTGAAATATCTCGGCAATTTTTTTCTAGCTGTAGAGGTCAGAGTCTCACAGATCTTGGATATGATCAATGGAGATTTTGTTCCCTCCCAGTGATTTTTTTATTGTCTTGCTTATATATATACTAATTATTTCATTTTTTTTAAAGTTTTATTATCTTTATTTAATAGTTTTACTCTTGATTCATGATAAAATCAGAATGACCAAGAGTGTTTGTGGTACTGTCCCAAAGGGGAAAAAATCTGGCAAGACGTCTTGGTGTTGGAGGTAACGGGCGAGTGGAGCAACAAGTCACAGTGTAGAAGAAGATGTGCCTCGAAAGCATGACTTCGTGCATATGCTAAAAGTGTATGAAGGTGCCAAACTGACTCCTAGAAAATTAAGTCCATTTATGGAGGCTGAAAGTGGCATTGGTTGAAATTGAAGATTCGAGATAGGAACACATGTCAGATGAGGGAGGACATAGACAAGAGTAACAATGACGATCGCTCGAGAAAAAAAAAAGGTCTCCAAAGGAAAAATATCAACAAAAGAGAAAAAAAAAGACTGAAAAGGGCGAAGACTGCAAAAGGGAAAATTATAGAATATGCAATGGTAAAAGATAAAAAGAATAGAAAGGGTAAACTTGATGATGAATAAATTATTGATCCTCATTATGAAATTGATAGTGGTGATCCGAATGAGTTAGAGGCAGAAGATGATTATACAAGTGTTGATTACGCAGCTGTCACTGTGGATGTCATAACCAGCGATGAATATTCAAAATCAGAAGGTGTTGAAAATTATGAAGATGTAAGGAGTGAAAGGGATCGTTTACTTGAGAAGCAAGGCAATCCTGTAGTTCTAGGTTATGTTGGCATCGAAGGAGATAAGTATCAGGTGTTTGACATGGGTCAGCTTCCCTCTCCCATCACCTCCAATCTACCTAGACTGACCATTGCAGATGACAATGGGTGGACCGGAGACGTAACACCCCGTGCATGCTTTCACTGCTATCCTAGGAATAACGAACTATACCCATCACTCCTCTTGGATTTTCTACCTTTTATTTCGACCAAAACCTTTTATTACCTCATCCAAGAACCAAATGATTTCACCAAGTACATGAGGGAGGAACGACTGAATCTGTCGGCAAATACTTAGGTAATCCTAACAAGGTGATTGTCATTCGGCTGGTCATGCAGTACATAGGAGATATATCCCAGAGTCTGTATATCCCCGAAGAAAAACATGGTACTCAATGAAGGACTGTTGAAGTGGAAAAGATGCCTCTTAATAACGGTATATAACCTGATGAAACCATCAAAGTACGGCATAAAATTTTACTTTCTCTGCATAACCCCTTCATTTCATCATTAACCTTGGTGTTTCTTTGTCTCTGTGGGACATAGTTTTCAAACTCATGGATCAGCATTTAGGTAAAGGTTACCATGTAATTATGGAAAACGTTTATAATTCATATCACCTCACATAAGAGCTTTATGAAAATAACACTCATGGTATTTGCACTATCCGCTTGTGAGAGGTTCATCGAACTACTTGAAGGCCATGGCAAAAACTCAGTCTTTGCGTCATAAGCTAAGGATATCAGGATGACTTTAACTAATGCATACAATGTCAGCACAAAACAGTTTGTCCCTAAAAGGAGGGTCAGACACTGTCAAGTTCGTTAATGAAGAAATGAGCATGGAGAGGTCACTGGTCATGAGGCAGAGACATAAACTATATGAGGGGCAAGGATCTTTTCAACCATTTGATGAATTATTATTCGTTTACTCTCTACACGCAGGAGAATGCATATCAGAAAAAAAAATTGCCTTTGTGAGGTTCTAGAAATGATTGATAACTCCGTTCTCTACTACAGTCAAGATGAGTGGCCTCACTCTGGCTAAATAGTAGACACTGTATTTCATTGCTTGTGGATGAAAAACCAGACTGTCTTCCTCAACGTTGTCCTCCTTCACCGTCTTCTGCATCTCCAGTGCCATGGGGCAATTCGATGCCTGCTGCTCCTCATGAACCTACCACTCTTGGAAAGGTAGATGACCCAACACTTACTATTCACGATCATCTAGATCGGTTGAAGCCTAAGAACCATTAGGAAGAGCAGACGTGCTTCACGAATGGCGTATAGTGCGACACAACGAATAGAAGATTACCCTTTGACAATGTCTGGGACGACTGCTTTCGGAAAACGGCACCGAGCAGAAGTACTGGTTCCTTGTGCTCAAGTCCGTCAAGATGAGTCAGATGATCAGAAAGATGAGCTAAAAGCTCCGCCTGTTCCCAACGTTTTTAAATATACAAGACCCTTAAAAATTACATCCGAGGGGGGGGGGGGGAGGCATGAAGGATCAATAATAATTGGCGAGCGATGCTAGTCCGTTGCTGTTTTTGTGTGTTTTTATCTGTTGAGATACTACAGCTAGAGAGTTATGGGGTCCTTTGACTAGACAGACAGACTATTACATTGGATACTTCTTTCTGATTAGGTTTATTTTCCCTTTGCCTACACATACACCGAATAGCGTGGCCTAATCTTTACAGTTTCTCTTCTGTCCTCATACAACTGAAAACACTGTGATTATCAAAAATTCTTTTTCAACCAATGGGTTAACTACTACTGCACTGCAATTGTTCAGTGGCTACTTTCCTCTTGGTAAGGGTAGAGGAGACTTTTTAGCTATGGTAAGCAGCTCTTCTAGGAGTACACTCCAAAATCAAACCATTGTTCTCTAGTCTTGGGTAGTGCCTAATCCTCTGTACCATGGTCTTCCACTGTCTTGGGTTAGAGTTTTCTTGCTTGAAGGTACCCTTGGGCACACTATTCCCTCTTATTTCTCTTCCTCTTGTTTTGTTAAAGTTTTTTATAGTTTATCTAGGAAATAATTATTTTTATGTTACTGTTCTTAAGATATTTTATTTTTCCTTGCTTCCTTTCCTCACGGGGCTACGGGGCTATTTTCCCTGTTGGAGCCCCTTGGCTTATAGCATCCTGCTTTTCCAACTAAGGTTGTAGCTTAGCAAGTAATTATAACAATGATAATTATATATATATACATACAGTATATATATATATATATATATATATATATATATATATATATATATATATATATATATATGTATACACGTATATATATAATATATTTATATATATATATATATATATATATATATATATGTATGTATGTATATATATATATATATATATATATATATATATATATGTATATATATGCATACCTTTCATTTGAAGAGACCAAGTTTCAATCCCATATTTTGACCTATTAGGTACTATAAAAAGTTGTACCCTGAAGAGGTATGTATTAAAATGCACGAAAGCGCTAGGTACTAAAGCATTTTATTATTTCCTACTGGTTTTTTCTGTATATTAGGTCACGTGATTTTTTTTGACAGTAAATCGTTTGCGCGCGCATACACACACACAAACACACACACACACACAAATATATATATATATAATATATATATATATATATATATATATATATTTATATATATATATATATATATATATATATTATATATATATATATATATATATATATATATATATATATTATATATATATATATATATATATATATATATATATATATATATATATATATATATAAATGTGTGTGTAATTGTCTGTGTATTAGTTAGCTGGTCAGTTAGTTCGTGTTCGTGCTCGTGTATGCGAAAGTGTTATAACCTTTCACAGTTCCTGAAATTTCAACGCGTAAGAAAGAGGTAACCGTCAGACTTTTATTACTATTATTTTCAGTAAATACACTAACACTTAATAGAAAATAGTAGACTCTCTCTCTCTCTCTCTCTCTCTCTCTCTCTCTCTCTCTCTCTCTCTCTCTCTCTCTCTCTCTCTTAATATCGTACACTTGGTTTAAGACACTGTTGCTGGGCTGGGTGGCTTACCAATGCTGCTACGTTCCTATACGTTTGTCTTATTTCCATCAAGTCGTATATACAGCATATAAATAGCATTCATCCTACTTACTATATTACTCACGTCCAAAGAAGAATTGTATATGATAGGTTTATCGATTCAAACCCCTGCCTTTTGATTTCGAAACAGAATTGAGAAGTTGGAATATCCTTATGATTAGGTCAACGGTCACCTTCATATAAAATTGTACGAAAAGTCACAAGTGTATCAATGATCCGTAAAAAATGAGGGCTAAATATTTAGGTAGATATGCACACACGCATCCTCCACTAACCAAGGTATGACTACTCACCCTCCCCCTACCCACGGGACGGGGAGAGCTGTGCGTGACCTGAAAAAAAATATATGTAGCCAGATACTTGCTCGTTATTACATAGGAAAGATATATATTATATGTGGATCTATATATGTACATATGTTTAATTTTCAAATAATGTATACGCTGTCTTGAGTATACCCTAAAGGCGAATATGAGGAAGTCTGGATATTTGACTATTACAAGATAAGGGGTAATGTTGGACTAAGTATCTCAAAATTATTTTTATCGATTGTTTCACTGTTTTTGTTTTGTCCTATATTCCAAAGTAACACGACATGAAAAAAAACATTACAGTGCCTGTAATAGATAATTAACCTAATATCGTATTTTTTTCCTCTTGCCACGTACTAAAATTTTACTTAACACTCTTTGGTATGCGTTTGGCATCGTCCAAGCGTTTGTGTATGTTAGATTCGATTTGACAATCTATAAGTAATATTTTTTATGTTCTACAGTGAGGGAAGTAAAAGGGGTGTAACGTTTTGATTGATGATTTGAATAATTCATCATTATGTATTCATCATTTAACCCTTCAGTTTAATTACAGCATGACAGATAGATCATAATGTCAGTCTGCTGCTTATTAAGAAGGGGGTCGATGTTCCTCTCGTTACAGTTTTGTTTTACATCCAGGTATGTCTTCTTTTTTTTCATTAATCTCCTAATAAAAAGAAACGTGTTGCTATATTGAAATAAGTTGATTCTCTTAGGCGTTATTGCTATGAGCATATAATATTCTGATTTTAAATACTTCTTCGTATGTTTAACCTTTTCCGTACCTGGTATGGCATATTACACGTCTTTATAATTTAGTATTGTGCACAAGTGTTACAAGAATCTAGATGTGGATATTACCGTAATTTCATTCCTATAAAGTTTTCATTTCCTGGTGTAATTTTGAAGTCGGAAATACTTGGAAGTATGAAATATATATTGAACAACGAAGAAGCAATAGAGTCGCCATTAAGCAAAATTGCATTAATTTGATTTAAAAAAGAACTTTAGATCACCACACCAATAAGACTTTCTACTCTTACTGTATAAAAGAGACAACATTTATGAAAGATTCGTTGAGAAAATAATGAAGGGGTATTTTGCTAGCCTGGGACCACAAGTGCTGGACGGATGTATCAAACTAAACTTTCTCATTAATATTTAATTCAAAGTAATTAACAGGTTTTTTCACGGATTTCACCTAAATCATAAATATGTTGATTGTTTTGATGATATACAGTATATATATATATATATATATATATATATATATATATATATATGTGTGTGTGTGTGTGTGTGTGTGTATATATATATATATATGTGTGTGTGTATATATATATATATATATGTGTGTGTGTATATATGTATATATATATATATATATATATATATATATATATATATATATATATATATATATATATAGGCCATCTATATGTCTATTCGCCTAGCCATTTTAGACATTTTCCAATAATCTTCCCTATCCATCAATCTATCTAATTATCTATCTATCAATGTGACTTCCCTTAATCATGCTATTGAACTAAAGGGCAGTGGTTTATTTGGTAATGGTTAAGGATATCTTTATCATTTACCAAAACTCAATTTCTCTATGCACAAAACTTATCTTGTTCCCAGACTAGGATCTTAATTAACTGTTGCATTTAGAATTTTTTGGTCAGGTTTAACTTTATTTATTAATGTTTACATCGATATTTTCTTCTCGGCAAATGTTTTTCCCATCACTCAGATTTAATTCAATGATATTCCTTTCTCTACTCTATCGTCATTTGCACGGCAATAAGATACCTATAAATCACAATAATTAGGGATTTGATCAAACATCCTTTTACGCTCTTTTTGTGAAGGGTTATAAAAAAATCTTATTTGTACCCACTTGTAAAACGGCAATCATGACGAGTGAAATCTAACACAGAACAAAGCTGATATCACATCTCTGATTTATATTTCCTTTTAAAGTACAAGTGTTTTATGTTACCCTCTTTGTTCAAACTTATGTTTGGAGGTTATTTCGTATTCCCAGGATTATCAGTTTTTGTGTTGGTTTGGAAATATTTGCTTTTTGCAATTTTTAAATTGATGAATTTCCATATTCTATCAAATTAATGATAATTGGAATAGGAGAAAAGGTATAACTATAAATTAGATATAGAAACATTGCATGTGTCTTAATTTGAGTAAAAGAATGTATGATGAAGAAATTCTCATAAATAATCCCTGTAAGGACATTTAGTGTTCAAGCCAATGTCACAGTATTGAAGAATTGTCACTTAATTGGAAAGTAAATGACTTCACATACTTAAGTTATACATCATCTACGGCCGTCCATGATCCCCTAAACAAGTTATACATCATCTACGGCCGTCCGTGATCCCCTAAAATGGAATCCTCCGCCTTTAAATCACAATATACTGTTTACGGAGACTATCTGTGAGTAATATCAATTTGTGGTTCTTTCATTTTAACTTCTTGTTAATAATGGCCACAATAAATCTGCCTGTGTCATGTGACACGCGGGTGCAGCAGGAAATTACTGGGCAGTACCTGTCATCTGCAAATAGGAAATCTACATTTGCGGAAATAACATAATGTCAGGGTTTATGTCTCCTTTCTTATTCTATAAGCGTTTGTCCTAATCACCCTAATAACTCGAGTGTTTGCATAATGACCTGGAGGTCAAACAGGAAATTCGCGTGCAGACGTGAGGAGGAGAAAGCGTATACGGCTGCGGAAATAACATATCGCTAACGCCACACAAAAGGACCAAAAGTGCGTAACATCAGAGCTGCATCATCGTAGTACAGGATGATCCCTATCTCAACTGGGTGCCGGGAAACACCAAGGTCCTGATCCCTGTCCGTCCCCTTCCACCCCAGGGCCATAGGTGGAGCAGGAGGTACGGATAGATAGACGCAAAGTGGGTAATTACATGCGAAGTCTTATATAGCGACAAAGGAAGACGTATCCACCGCCGCTATTACTGCCAACACCACTAGACTATTATGGGATCGTTTGGCTAGCAGGGCAGGTGCGATGAGGATATGATTCAGTGTTGGTCCTTTAATTTACTTTAAATTTGCGAGAATCACGGCTCCTTTGTTTACATAATTTTATGTTGTACTGTCGCTCTATCGCTTTAGCGTTTGTTGCCAACTAAGCTACTTGAGGGAGTTAGTTAAGATGTCTTGAGATATCGATCTTTTATTTCTGATACATATCGTTGATAAGTTAATAATCGCTTACATAAATGATGGTTAGTAATTCCTTTTTGTGGCAAAAAACATTGTAACGGCGGTCGACTTATAACCGATTACACGATTTATTACTTAATGTGTAAGCTATGAGTTCTTACATTCCGATAAACACACACACACACACACACACACACACACACACACACACACACACAATAACCTTGTTCTTTAAGGACATAATCCCAGTTCAAGTCAGTATCATGAAACTGCTCTTCTGTCACAATCTGTCTTTAAATTCTACTTCGAAATTTTCCAAAATATAAAAATAATGGAATGAATTTGTTCAAATAATTAGAACTGCCAGATCATTCTTTTTTAAGATTTCACCACATCTTGTGGCAGGTAGACTACTGGAAATTATTGGGGACTCGCCTCTGTGGGTACCAAGTTTCGAGTGTGCTCTCCTGACTAGATAGATTGCAATAATGAACAAAACCACACCTTGTTTGTAAGAAATGGGCACTGGTGGAGCTAATGGAGTTGAGGGGGGTCCGAAGTCCATCTACAGTCATTCGTATCCATTATTTGGTTCTTGCTGGTAGATTGGTTGGAGAACGAGTTTGATCACTGATCATATATGTAGCCTATATGCCCAGTCTCTAATATATACTACTGCAACACAATAACCCGTGTTTTGCCTCTTCCGCTCACGAGTAACCTTTAAACTAGAATCAGTTATTTCATGAAATTCAACATTACTTTATTTTTTTTTCATGTTAGCATTTGTGTTACGTATCAACTCCTAATCGGCTTATAAGGCAATTTTATCTTTCCAGAAATGTTAAAAATATTTCATTATCTTAACAGCCAAGGTAATTAAATCTCGACAATCATAGCCCCAAGATTTATTATAAAATCATAAATCTTGACAGCAGAACACAGTGAATTGGTTTAAATGAAAGACAGAGGAAAAAGTGACTCCAAAAACTTAATTCAAGGTATAACCATACCTGAAAATGTAGTGAATAATATATATTATAATTTGTAATGGTAATAAAATTTACGGAAATTAAGAAACGGGAAATGTCAAAAGCAAAAT